>NC_037670.1:51531860-51533425 GCF_003255815.1 Theropithecus gelada | reverse complement strand
CAAAAAAAAAAAAAAAAAAAATGCATTACCCATTGTTAGTTTTTTTGTTTGGTTGGGGTTTTTTTTTTTTTTGAGATGGACTCTCGCTGTGTTGCCTTGGCTGGAGTGCAGCGGCACAATCTCAGCTCGCTGCAACCTCCAACCCCCAAGTTCAAGCGATTCTCATGCCTCAGCCTCCTGAGTAGATGGGATTACAGGCACCTGCCATCATGCCCAGCTAATTTTTGTATTTTTAGTAGGAATGGGGTTTCACCATATTGGCCGGGCTGGTCTTGAACTCCTGACCTCAGATGATCCACCGGCCTTGGCCTCCCAAAGTGCTAGGATTACAGGTGTAAGCCACTACACCTGGCCCACACCATTTATTTATTTAGAGATGGAGTCTCCCTCTGTCGCCCAGGCTGGAGTGCAGTGGCAAGATCTTGGCTCACTGCAACCTCTCCCTCCCAGGTTCAAGTAATTCTCTTGCTTCAGCCTCCCGAGTAGCTGGGATAACAGGCGCCCACCACCTCACCCGGCTAATTTTTTAATTTTTAGTAGAGACAGGGTTTTACCATGTTGGCCAGGCTGGTCTTGAACTCCTGACCACAGGTGATCCACATACCTCAGCCTCCCAAAGTGCTGGGATTACAGGCGTGACCCACAGCGCCTGGCCCAAAGCATTTATTTTATTTTATTCTATTTTATTTTATTTTTATTTTTTATTTTTTATTTTTTTTGAGACAGAGTTTCGCTCTTTTTGCCCAGGCTGGAGTGCAGTGGCGCGATCTCGGCTTACCGCAACTTCCGCCTCCCGGGTTCAAGCAATTCTCCTGCCTCAGCCTCCTGAGTAGCTGGGATTACAGGCATGCGCCACCACCCTGGCTAATTTTGTATTTTTAGTAGAGACGGGGTTTCTCCATGTTGATCAAGCTGGTCTTGAACTCCTGACCTCAGGTGATCCACCTGCCTCGGCCTCCCAAAGTGCTGGGATTACAGGCATGAGCCACCATGCCCGGCTTATTCTATTTTATTTTACTTTTGAGATGGAGTCTCCATCTGTCCCAGGCTGGAGTGTAGTGGCACAATTATGGCTCACTGCAACCTCCACCTCCTGGGTTCAAGCGATTGTCCTGCCTCAGCCTCCCGAGTAGCTGGGATCACGGGCGTGTGCCACCACACCCAGCTAATTTTGTATTTTTAGTAGAGATGGGGTTTCAAAGTGTTAGCCAGGCTGATCTCAAACCCCTGACCTCAGGTGATCCACCCACCTTGGCCTCCAAAGTGCTGGGGTTATAGGTATGAGCCACGGCACCGGTCAGCATTTATTTATTTATTTTTATTTATTTATTTATTTTGAGACGGAGTCTCGCTCTGTCGCCCAGGCTGGAGTGCAGTGGCTGGATCTCAGCTCACTGCAAGCTCCGCCTCCCGGGTTTACGCCATTCTCCTGCCTCAGCCTCCCAAGTAGCTGGGACTACAGGTGCCCACCACCACGCCTGGCTAATTTTTGTATTTTTAGTAGAGACGGGGTTTCACCATGTTAGCCAGGATGGTCTCGATCTCCTGACCTCGTGATCCGCCCG
>NC_037670.1:51366849-51531826 GCF_003255815.1 Theropithecus gelada | reverse complement strand
AAGGTGGGGGGGTTGAAGCGGGGGGCCCACCGCCTTCCTTTTTTTTTTTTTTTTTTTTTTTTTTTTTTGAGACAGTCTCACGCTTGTCGCCCAGGCTGGAGTGCAATGAGGCGATCTTGGCTCACTGCAATCTCCGCCTCCTGGGTTCAAGCTATTCTCTTGCCTCAGCCTCCCCAGTAGTTGGGATGACAGGCACCCGCCGCCAGGCCCGACTAATTTTTGTATTTTTAGTAGAGATGGGGTTTCACCATGTTGGCCAGGCTGGTCTCAAACTCCTGACCTCAAGTGATCTGCCCGCCTCGGCCTCCCAAAGTGCTGGGAGTACAGGTGTGAGCCACTGTGCATGGCCTTGTTTTTATTTTTGGAGCCAGGGCGTCACTCTGTCATCCAGGCTGGAGTGGAGCAGTGCAATCATGGCTTACTGCAGCCTCGACCTCCCAGGTTGAAGCGATCCTCCTACCTCAGCCTTTGGTGTAGCTGGGACTACAGGCACACACCACCACTGGGCTAATTCTTTTGTTTGTATTTTTTGTAGTGTCAGGGTCTTGCTGTGTTGCCAGGCTGGTCTTGAACTCTTGGGCGCCTCATCCTCCTGCCTTGGCTTCCCAAAGTGCTGAGATTGCAGGTGTGAGCTGCCGTGCCCAGCCACTAGCCAAGCAAATTTTGATACATAGTAAATACTCAGGAAATGTTCACAGGAATAAGACAAATTTTTCTTTTTTTTTTTTTTTTTTTGAGACGGAGTCTCGCTCTGTCGCCCAGGCTGGAGTGCAGTGGCGCGATCTCGGCTCACTGCAAGCTCCACCTCCCGGGTTCACGCCATTCTCCCGCCTCAGCCTCCCAAGTAGCTGGGACTACAGGCGCCCGCCACCACGCCCGGCTAGTTTTTTTTTTTTGTATTTTTAGTAGAGACGGGGTTTCACCATGTTAGCCAGGATGGTTTCGATCTCCTGACCTCGTGATCCACCCGCCTCGGCCTCCCAAAGTGCTGGGATTACAGGCTTGAGCCACCGCGCCCGGCCCAAATTTTTGAATTTAGAGCGGGGTCTTCCAACTGGGCTGCACATTTGAATAATCTGAGGAATTAAAAAAAAAAGTCCTCCACCACAACCTCTGCCTCCTGGGTTCAAGCAAGTCTCCTGCCTCAGTCTCCCAAGTAGTTGGGATTATAGGCATACGACACCACGCCCCGCTAATTTTGTATTTTTAGTAGAGACAGGGTTTCTTCATGTTGGTCAGGTTGGTTTCGAACTCCCAACCTCAGGTGATCCGCCCGCCTTGGCCTCCCATAGTGTTGGGATTACAGGCATGAGCCACTGTGCCTGGCCCTAGCCACTATTATTGTACTTTTATACTTGTATAACGATTTACCTTTTTTTTTTCTTTTTTTGAGACGTAGTCTCCCTCTGTCGCCCAGGCTGGAGTGCAGTGGCGTGATCTTGGCTCACTGCAACCTCCGCCTCCCAGGTTCAAGTGATTCTCCTGCCTCAGCCTCCCAAGTAGCTGGGATTACAGGCGCCTGTCACCACATCTAGCTAATTTTATTTATTTATTTATTTTTTGAGACGGAGTCTTGCTCTGTCGCCTGGGCTGGAGTGCAGTCGCGCGATCTCAGCTCACTGCAAGCTCCACCTCCTGGGTTCATGCCATTCTCCTGCCTCAGCCTCCCGAATAGCTGGGACTACAGGTGTCCGCCACCACGTCCAGCTAATTTCTTTTTTTTTTTTTGTATTTTTAGTAGAGACGGGGTTTCACCTTGTTAGCCAGGATGGTCTCGATCTCCTGACCTTGTGATCCACCCACCTTGGCCTCCCAAAGTGCTGGGATTACAGGTGTAAGCCTCTGTGCCTGGCCCACACCCAGCTAATTTTTGTATTTTTAGTAGAGACGGGGTTTTGCCATGTTGGCCAAGCTTGTCTTGAACTCCTAACCCCAGGTGATCCGCCCGCCTCTGCTTCCCAAAGTGCTGGGATTACAGGCATGAGCCACCATGCCCAGCCACATTTACAGTTTTTTATTTTGTTTTATTTTTTTTGAGGCAGGGTCTTACTCTGTCACCCAGGCTGGAGTGCAGTGGTATGATCTCAGCTCATGCAAACTCTGCCTCCCCGGGTCAAGTGGTTCTCCCACGTGAGCTTCCCCAGTAGTTGGGATTACAGGCGTGTGCCACCACACCCAGCTAATTTTTGTATTTTTGTTGGAGATGGGGTTTCCCTGTGTTGACCAGGCTGGTCTTGAACTTCTGAACTCAGGTGATCTGCTGGTCTTGGCCTCCCAAAGTGCTGTTGGGGTTACAGGCATGAGCCACCGTACCCGGCCACTTTACGGTTTTTAGTGCAACAATTTTATTTTTATTTTTTATTTTTAGACAAAGGGACTCGCTCTATCACCCAGCCTGGAGTGCAGTGATGCGATCACAGCTCACCACAGCCTTGACATCCTGGGCTTAAGCAATCCTCTTGCCTCAGCCTTGATGGTAGCTGGGACTAGAGGTGTGTGCCATTATGCCTGGCTAATTTTTTTTTTTTTTTTTTAGAGATGGGGTCTCACTATGTTGCCCAGGCTGGTCTAGAATTCCTGGGCTCAAGTGATCCTCCTGCCTCGACCTCCCAAAGTGCTGGAATTATAGGCAGGAGCCACTGTGCCCACCTGAGTACAATGAATTAAAAAAAAATTTTTTTTTCAACGAAGTCTCCCTCTTTTCGCCCAAGCTGGAGTACAATGGCACAATCTCAGGTCACTGCAATCTCCGCCTCGTGGGTTCAAGTGATTCTCCTGCCTCAGTCTCCCGAGTAGCTGGGATTACAGGTGCCTGCCACCACATCCAGTTAATTTTTGTATTTTTAATAGAGACTGGGTTTCCCCATGTTGGCCAGGCTGGTCTCAAACTCCTGACCTCAGGTGAACCGCCCGCCTCAGCCTCCCAAAGTGCTGAGATTACAGGTGTGAGCCACTGCGCCCAGCTAAAAATTTAATAAGTAAATATTTTATAATCTAATTTGAGACCAAAAATATGTAGCAAACAGCTGGGCATAGTGGCGTGTGCCTTACTCCCAGCTACTTGGGAGGCTGAGGTGGGAGGACTGCTTGAGGCCAGGAGTTTGAGGCCATAGGGAGCTATGATTGGGCCACTAAAGTCCAGCCTGGGCAACACAGCAAGACCCTGCCTCTAATAAAAATATGATCAGGAAATGAGCAGAGTATATATGTGTGCGTGGCATCAGGGAAAGTGCTGAGTACATTATTTGATGGCAACAGCAGCTGGAAGGAAGCGAGGGTGGAGGAAGGAAGCAGCTATCAGATATTGTGGGGAGGTCACAGGATCCTGCCGTGTTCCACTGTGCCTTGGGAAAGCTGTTATGTATCCACTTCAGAAGGACATCTCCATCTTGGCTCACTGCAACCTCAGCCTCACAAGTTATGGTGGAGAGAGCATCACTGGTGTGCCTGCTCACATGGAGGTCCTGGGGTGCTGGGACCCCACAGTGTCCTAGGTGCCGTCATCTGTTACCGAGGCAGGGTCCAGCAGCTATAGCCAGAGGAACTACTTACCTTGTGAGAAGGGGACGCTTCCTAGGACCTGACATGGTTCTGGGCTATTCGTACTGTAATCAACTCCCCGGACATTGTGTGACATCAGTGTTAGACGGTCCAGGATGGCTGGGCGTAGTGGCTCAAGCCTGTAATCCCAGCACTTTGGGAGGCCGAGGTGGGCGGATCACTTGAGGTCAGGAGTTCGAGACCAGCCTGGCCAACATGGTGAAACCCCATCTCTACTAAAAATACAAAAGTTAGCTGGGCATGGTGGCACACGCCTGTAATACTAGCTACACGGGAGGCTGAGACAGGAGAATCGCTTGACCTGGGAGGCGGAGGTTGCAGTGAGCCAAGATCATGTCACTGCCCTCCACTCCAGGCAACAGAGTGAGACTCCATCTCAAAAAAAAAAAAATAAATAAATAAAAAATAAAAAAATAAAAAGAAGGTCGAGGACCCTTTCTTTGGAAACAAACCCCTTCCTGATGCAGGCCTATCAATCTCCATGCCAACCCCCACACTTTTAGCCTGGAATGACCACAGCATCTGCAGCTGATGTCTCAGAGCCTTCGTGCCCTCCTGCTTAACTCCTCATTCCTCCAGCCCTGACTCCGGTACCACCCATCCAGGGATCCCTTCACCCATGTAGGGAAGGGATTGCCCTTCACCCTTCACCCTCTTCTGCGGTGTGCCCACAGCCGTGCTCCCGTTTTGGAACAGTCAGCACACTTGCTCCACTCTGGCCATCTGTGCCTCCTCCAGATTGAGGAACGCACAGGAAACATCTTTGTATTCTCAGCACCCAGCACAGGGCTTCCTGACCTCCTGGTGGCAGCCAGCAAACCTGAGTGGGCCAGTGGGTGGGTGGATGAATGCAGGATGCAGTGAGTGAGTGAGTGGGTGAATTAATGAATGCAGGATGCAGTGAGTGAGTGAGTGGTTGTGTGAATGAATGCGGGATGCAGTGAGTGAGTGAGTGGGTGAATGGATGAATGCAGGATGCAGTGAGTGAGTGAGTGGTTGTGTGAATGAATGCGGGATGCAGTGAGTGAGTGAGTGGGTGAATGGATGAATGCAGGATGCAGTGAGTGAGTGGTTGCGTGAATGAAAGCAGGATGCAGTGAGTGAGTGAGTGAGTGAATGAATGAATGCAGGATGCAGTGCGTGAGTGGGTGGGTAGATGAATGAATGCAGGATGCAGTGAGGGTGTGAGTGAGTGGGTGAATGAATGAATGCAGGATACAGTGAGTGAGTGAGTGGGTGAATGAATGCAGGATGCTGTGAGTGAGTGAGTGGATGAATGAATGCAGGATGCAGTGAGTGTGTGGGTGGGTGAATGAATGAATGCAGGATGCAGTGAGTGAGTGAGTGGGTGAATGAATGAATGCAGGATACCGTGAGTGAGTGAGTGGATGAATGAATGCAGGATGCAGTGAGTGTGTGAGAGGCTGAATGAATGAATGCAGGATGCAGTGAGTGAACGAGTGAGTGGGTGAATGAATGAATGCAGGATGCACTGCGTGGGTGAGCGAATGAGTGGGTGGGTGGATGAATGAGGAAGTGCGAGTCATTGAACCCCAGTGTGACCGGTGAATGAGCGAACAAGGGCGTGACTGGGCGAGGAGAGATGGGAGTGAACGAGGGTGCGGTGGTTGCCGGCTTGCGCCTGAGGCAGTGCACCTGCGAGCCCGGAGGTCCAACCTGAGGCGGAGGTAATGTGCGCCGCCAGCCGGCTCCGTGTCCACGTGGACGGGGAGGGGAATGTGGGCGTGGCTAGGCGAGTTGTAGGCGAGGCGAGGCCGGGCGAGGAGCGTGGCGAGCCCAGCAGGGGCGGGCTGTGGGCGTGGCGCGCCGGGGACGGGGCGTGGCCAGGCGGGGTGTGGGCGGGGCGCGGACGCGGCGCTGCAGGGCGGCGCGGCCGGGCGGCGCGGGAGGAAGTCACGTGGGAGCGCGGGCTCACATGACTGGCCGCGCGATGGACCCGCTGCCTGCGGCTGCAGTTGGGGCGGCAGCTGAGGCGGAGGCTGACGAGGAGGAGGATCCCCCGGCGGCAGGTAGGGCGTGGGGTGACGGTAGCCCCCACCTGCCCTGGGCGCGCGGGCCGACCACCCTCGGCGGACGGGGCTCAGCCGCCGCGCTCGGCCCCCGACTCGTTTCCTGCCCCCGCGCCCCACGTTCGGCCCCGCGCCCCAGTCCCTCGGGGGTCCCCCTGCCCTCCCGCGCGCCTGTCCTTTGGGGGTCCCCGTGCTCTCTCGCGCCTCCGTCCCTGGGGGTCCCCTGCCCTCCTGCGCCGGGAGAGCCCTGTCCAGGTTACAGCTGGCCACGTTCCGAGGCGCGTTCCCTGGGCTCTCAGAGGCGTCCTCGGGGACAGTTTCCTCCTCGCCCCGGTCCTGGGGCTCTGCTCTTCTGCCCGTCCAGGTCACGCTGAGCCATGGCCCTGGGGGCCACTTCCCCGGACTTGGGCTCCTTTCCTAGCCACCTCCTCTCTCCCAAGCTCTTGTCAGTTGTGTGGTCTTGGGCCAGTGATTTCACCTCTCAGGACCTCTGTTTTCTCATCTGTGAACCGAATCTATAGATGTGTAGCTGTTATTTCTCTCTCTTTCAAGTGATCCTCCCGCCTTTGCCTCCCAAAGTGCTGGGAATACGGGCGGGTGCAGTCACGCCCGGTAATTTTTTTATTTGTGTAGAGATGGGATCTTGCTATGTTGCCCAGGCTGGTCTGGAGCTCCCGGCCTCAAGCAGTCCTCCTGCCTTGGCCTCCCAAAGTGCCGGGAGTACAGGCATGAGCCACTGTGCCTGGTCTGTATGTCTTTTTTATGTCTTTTTTTTTTTTTTTTTGAGACAGATTCTCACTCTGTCACTCAGGCTGGAGTGCAATGGTGCGATCTCATTGCAACCTCCGCCTCCCGGGTTCAAGCGATTCTCCTGCCTCAGCCTTCTGAGTAGCTGGGATTACAGGCACCCACCACGACGTGCGGCTAATTTTTGTATTTTTAGTAGAGATGGGGTTTCACCATGTTGGCCAGGCTGGTCTCGAACTCCTGACCTCGGATGATCCAACCACCTCGGCTTCCCAGAGTGCTGGGATTACAGGCGTGAGCCACTGCACCCGGCCTCCTGTATTTCTCTTTAAGGGATTTGGGTTAATGAGACTAAACATTAGAAGGAATACAGGAGGGTGCCCGTTATTTCTGGATGTTCCTTCCCTGCCAGAGAAGAGATGTAGTTGGGTGTTGGTGTGAGTTATGGTTTCTTCTTGATGGGAGCACAAGGAATCCCCTTGCGGGGAGGTCTGGCAAGGTGTCGCTGAGGAGGTGATGACTGAAATGAGTTCTAGAGGGTTGGTAGACAGTTTCTTCGTCAGGGAGAAACGGCAGTGGGGAGCAGGGGAGGGATTGTTGCATTGGGTGGGCATCCTCGAGGTGAAGACTGTGTCTAGAAAGAAGGTCCTTCTAGAATGGGTCTTACTTTTTCCTTTCCGTTGTATCAGTGTAAGGCGGGGCATGTGATAGTTCTCAATGGTTAGAACATTGTGTCCATGAAGTCACATGTTGGAGGCCAGCGTGGGCCCCAGGTGGGACTCCTTCCGAGGAGTCACTTAGGAACGAGGGGTTACTTAGGAACGGTAGGCTGTGATTGGATCATAGGCTGTGATTGGATCGGAATGCGGCTGCTACCTCAGTTTGTAAAGCAATTTGGTGTTGCTGGAGGGGTGGTGGTTCAGGGGTCCTGTGCAGGTATAGGGGACTGTATTTTCTTCAGGACTCACGGAAGTAGACTCCAGAGGCTACCATAATGGTGTGATTTAGAGATAGTCTGAGCTGTGTACGCCCGAGCGAGCTGTGTCTCTGGGAGACTGCCCTCCCTTTGATGTGGCCTGGAATTCGTGTAGGTAGCTGGCTTTTTCTGGGGGCAGTGGTGATTTTATCACGAGTGCTAATGGGATCCACAGATTGGGGTAGCTGGGACAAGGGAGCGCTTCACAGTGCCCTTTCTGGTAACCAGGCAAGTCTGAAAGTGGGGCTCACAGACTCTCAGGACGTAGCCTGTCCTTCTGGTTGAAACTTGGTCATCATCCTGGCAGGGAGGTGAAGTGGTATAGCAGAGGTCTTTTTTTTCTTTTTTTTTTTTTTGAGGCGGAGTCTTGCTCTGTCGCCCAGGCTGGAGTTCAGTGGCTGGATCTTGCTCACTGCAAGCTCTGCCTCCCGGGTTCACACCATTCTCCTGCCTCAGCCTCCCGAGTAGCTGGGACTACAGGTGCCCTCCACCACGCCTGGCTACTCTTTTGTATTTTTAGTAGAGACAGGGTTTCACTGTGTTAGCCAGGATGGTCTCGATGTCCTGACCTCATGACCTACCCCCCTCGGCCTCCCAAAGTGCTGGGATTACAGGCGTGAGCCAGTGGGCCTGGCCTAGCAGTCTTTTTACACTGAGAAGACTAAAATCCAGAGGTAAGTAATTTGCCCAAAGCAGGCAATGTCAAGGGAATGTGTGTTGGTGGGGACCCTGATTGGGTGGGCTGCAGTGAGAAAACCTCAGCCTTGAGACCAAGCACTGTGGCTCACGCCTGAAATCACAGCACTTGGGGAAGCTGAGGAGGGAGGATTGCCTGAGCGCAGGTGCTAGAGACCAGCCTGGGCGACATAGCGAAATCCCATCTCAAATTAAAAAAAAAAACAAAAAAAAACAAAAACAGCAAAGAAGAAAGTTAAGTCTTTGAATATCGTCCAGAGACTATGTGTGTGACTTACACATTCACTAAAGTTGGTTTGAAAGAGCGGTTGTTGTGCCTTATAAGTATACACTGAATTTCCTCTTTTTTAGGGTTTTGACCACACAGCCAGAGCCCACTGGTGGTATTCATGTGGGGACTGTGAAATCTTCTGCGTCTTTGGTGTTGCCAGAAAAAAAATGTGCTTGTTGTACTTTTCCGCATTAAGAGTCTCATTCTATTTGAATTATTTGAAGCTTAAGCTGCGAGTGCTCTGTAGGGCAACCCCCTTTATAAAAACTTAACTTTCACTTATGCCATGCAAGGATAAATGTATTTTCTTTAAAAAAGAATAGAACATTGTAGATTAAGTGAAAGTCCCACCCTAACTGCAGTTGTCTCCTGTCTGTACCTGAGAGGTGACCGTTGTTCTTAGTTTGGGATGGATCCTTTTAGTTCTGTTTTCACATTTTATTCATATGTGTACTCAGGAAATATATACTTCCTTGTATAAATGTGCTCATGTTTCCCCAGTGTAGTATATTCTTTTTTCTTTTCTTTTATTTCTTTTCTTTTATTTTTATTTATTTATTTTTTTGAGACAGAGTTTCACTCTTCTGCCTAGGCTGGTGTGCCATGGCGCGATCTCGGTTCACTGCAACCTCCGCCTGCCAGGTTCAAGTGATTCTCTTGCCTCAGCCTCCCAAGTAGCTGGGATTACAGGCGTGTGCCACCACACCTGGCACATTTTTGTATTTTTGGTATTTTTGTATATTTGGTATTTTGTATTTTTGGTAGAGATGTGGTTTCGCCATCTTGGCCAGGCTGGTCTTGACCTCCTGGCCTCAGGTGATCCGCCCACCTTGGCCTCCCAAAGTGCTGGGATTGCGGGCGTGAGCCGCCGTGCCCGGCTTCATCTCCTTTTTTTTTTTTTTTTTTTTTGAGACAGGGTCTTACTCTTGCTCAGGCTGGATGTCATGGCATCACTGCAACCTCAAACTCTGGGGCTAAAGTGTTCCTCCTGCCTCAGCCTCCTGGGTAGCTGGAGCTACAGGCATGCATGATCACGCCTGGCCAATTTTTTTTTTTTCAGATGGAGTCTTGCTCTGTCACCCAGGCTGGAGTGCAGTGGCGCGATCTCGGCTCACTGTCACCCAGGCTGGAGTGCAGTGGCGCGATCTCGGCTCACTGCAAGCTCTGCCTCCCGGGTTCACGCCATTCTCCTGCCTTCCTGCCTCAGCCTCCCTAGTTGCTGGGACTACAGGCACCCGCCACCACGCCCGGATAATTTTTTTGTATTTTTTAGTAGAGACGGGGTTTCACCGTGTTAGCCAGGATGGTGTTGATCTCCTGACCTCGTGATCCGCCCACCTCGGCCTCCCAGCTTGCTGGGATTACAGGCGTGAGCCACCGCGCCGGGCCACGCCTGGCCAATTTTTAAAATTTTTTGCAGGCCGGGCGCGGTGGCTCAAGCCTGTAATCCCAGCACTTTGGGAGGCCGAGACGGGCGGATCACGAGGTCAGGAGATCGAGACCATCCTGGCTAACACGGTGAAACCCCGTCTCTACTAAAAAATACAAAAAACTAGCCGGGCGAAGTGGCGGGCGCCTGTGGTCCCAGCTACTCGGGAGGCTGAGGCAGGAGAATGGCGTGAACCCGGGAGGCGGAGCTTGCAGTGAGCTGAGATCCGGCCACCGCACTCCAGCCTGGGCGACAGAGCCAGACTCAGTCTCAAAAGAAATCCAGAAAAAAAAAAAAAAATTTTTTGCAGAGACAGTCTGGCTGTGTTGCCCAGGCTGGTATGGAACTCCTGGCCTCAAGCAATCCTCCCACCTGGGCCTCCCAAAGTGCTGGGATTACAGGCATGAGACACCGAGCCTGGCTGGATTTTATATTGAAACTCTTCCTGTCAAAATATCTGATTGACCGGAACATTCTGTTCTCTGACTATGCTGGACAAGGGTTTTTCAGGGCCTGTTCTTAGGCTATGAAGCTCAATGATTGTGACATCGAGTGAGAACAGCAGTGAGTGTGGTAGGTGTGCTTGGTCGTCCGACCTGATTTCTCGGGATTGATTAATACACGGATAGAAATATGTACAGATGACCTCGGTGTATCCTGGCTCTGCCGTATACAGTCCTGCGGCCCTACACTGACTCTTTAGAACGAGGGCGAGTCACGCTTCACTTGCGGCTCATCCCATGGCATTCCATACATTCCATTCGGTTCCGAAGCTCCGTGCTGTTTGTCTGCGTTGACCTGGCGATGACTTCTTGAGTGTCATTGAGGCAGGTCCAGGGCCTTTGCTGACCCTCAGTGCTCCTTCACCCCTCCCCCAGCCTTCCCCTCTTGCCTGGGCGATTCCATGCACCCTGGGTTCCCACCAGCCCTTACCTGCAGCTGCTCGCTCATGTCAGGTTTGTTCTGTGCGTGAATACGTTGGTCAAAATTCATTGCGCTGTCACTTAAGGTTTATACTTTTTTTTTTTTTGTGAGACAGAGTCTCGCTCTTGTTGCCCAGGTTGGAGTGCAATGGCGCGATCTCGGCTCGCCGCAACCTCTTCTTCCCAGGTTCAAGCAATTCTCTTGCCTCAGCCTCCCAAAGTAGCTGGAATTACAGGCATGTGCCATCACGCCCGGCTAATTTTGCATTTTTTAGTAGAGACAGGGTTTCTCCATCTTGGTCAGGCTGGTCTCAAATTCCTGACCTCAGGTGATCTGCCCAACTCTGCCTCCCAAAGTGCTAGAATTCCAGGCATGAGCCACCATGTCGGCCAGCTCTAGCGATTCTTGTGCCTCAGCCTTCCCAGTAGCTGGGATTACAGGCATGTGCCACCACACTTGGCTAATTTTTGTGTTTTTAGTAGAGACGAAGTTTCGCCCTGTTGGCCAGGAAGGATGGTCGCTGACTCCTGACCTTGTGTAATCCACCTGCCTTGGCCTCCGAAAGTGCTGGGATTACAGGTGTGAGCTACCCCACCTGGCCTACTTATACATTTTGAGCAGGGTGTGGCAGCTCACGTCTGTCATCTTAACACTTTGGGAGGTTAAGGCAGGAGGATCACTTGAGGCCAGGAGTTTGAGGCCAGCCTGGGCAATAACAAACAGATTTATTTAAAAATCTATTTAAAAAACAGATTTGGGGCTGAGCCTGGTGGTTCACGCCTGTAATCCCAGCACTTTGGGAGGCCGAGGCAGGCGGATCACCTGAGGTCAGGAGTTCAAGACCAGCCTGGCCAACATGGTGAAACCCCATCTGTACAAAAATCCAATAATTAGCTGGGCATGATGGTGAGCGCCTGTAATCCCAGCTACTCGGGAGGTGGAGGTGGGAGAGTTGCATTAAGCTGGAAGGTAGAGGTTGTACTGAGCCGAGATCGTGCCACTGCAGTCTGGTCGACAGAGCAAGACTCCATCTCAAAAAAAAAAAAAAAAAAAAGGTTTGTGCATTTTACGGTGATTAAATTATGCCTCACAGTATTGTTTGCATTAGGGACAAAACCTTCTGCCCCATTTCGCTCCCTTCCATGACACACTTTTTTTTTTTTTTTTTTGAGACAGAGTCTTACACTCTGTTGCCCAGGCTGGAGTGCAGTGGTGCCATCTAGCCTCAGTGCAACCTCCGTCTCCCGGGTTCAAGTGACTTCTACCTCAGTCTCCCCAGTAGTTGGGATTACAGGTGTGTGCTACCATGCCCAGCTAATTTTTGTATTTTTAGCAGAGTCTGGGTTTTATCACGTTGACCAGGCTGGTTGAACTCCTGACCTCAGGTGATCTGCCCGCCGCGGCCTCCCAAAGTGCTGCGTTACAGATGTGAACGACCGTGACTGGCCATGACACACATTTTGGTAGTTAACTCCTGATGAGCAAACTTATTTTTATTTTTTTATAAGTTTATTTTATTTATATAGTTTGTTACTTTTTTTTAAATTCTGATTTTCTCCAGAAAACAGAAACCTTTTTTTCTTTAACCATAGTATCCACAATACTATCTGCTGTGTAGCAGAGTCTCAGATATTTGAATAGAATTACATTTTAATACATTTTTATAAGATATCACATTTCTTATATCATAAGACTTGACAACACCGCAAAGATGTTTTGTTACCTTTTGTTACCAGTCTTTAAACTTGTTCATCCTCTCTCTCTCTCTCTCTGTCACTCTCTCCGTCTCACACACACACACACACACACACACACTCACACATACACAATTTGCAAGGTAAAACGTGTCCATTTGAAGAAAGAGGAACTAACTGAATCACTGTTATGTAGAACAGATTTTGCCAGAATTTGTGGTTAGCAAGAAAGTGATGTGTTCCGTGTAGGGGAATTCTGTTTTGGTATTATTTTGTCTTTCCTGAGAAAAATGCTTCACAAAAAGAGATGTTTGCCCATCCTGTTTGCTCGGGTGGTGGGAAGAGACCGGGGGTGATGGTGGTGCTGGCTGGACGTGGGTGGCTTCGCAGGACCTGCTGTGTCTGAGAGGAGCCATGTGGTATTAGAAGCTCGGAGGCTGCAGGTAGGAGGCACAGAGCCCGAGAACACATGGAGAGCCTGGCTGTTGGTCACCAGCATTGTCACTGTCACCTTTTTTTTTTTTTTTTTGGAGACAGAGTTTTTGCTCTTGTTGCCCAGGCTGGAGTGCAATGGTGCAATCTTGGCTCACTGTACCCTCTGCCTCCCGGGTTCAAGTGAGTCTCCTGCCTCAACCTCCTTAGTAGCTGGGATTACACGTGTCCACCACCACACCTGGCTAATTTTTGTATTTTTGGTAGAGATGGGGTTTCACCATGTTGGTCAGGCCGGTCTCGCACTTGGGACCTCAGTGATCCCCCCCCCGCACCCGGCTTCAGCTTCCCAAAGTGCTGGGATGACAGGTGTGAGCCACCGCACCTGGCCCATTGTCACCCTCTGAGAAACTGGAGCGCCCCCACGCTCTGCGTATTTCTACTATAGAATCACCAAGAACATCACATAACCGGACGTAACGGGCAGAAGTGCGTTGTGAGAAGTGTTTTTGGGAAAATATTGGCATTAAAATATCGGGTAGGATCTGTTTTGGGAGGACTGAGGAGGGCCGTGTGTTCAGCTCCCGGAGAATCTGGTCTCCCTTTCCTGCTGTTTTGTTGACTGCGTTGTAGGAGGCGTGTTGCTGTTTCTGTGGTGTGTTGCAGGGGGTCAATGGGGGTCGTTTTAGCTCCCTATAAGCATTGAAGTTTGTGTGTTACGGAAATTTAAAGTGAAATTATGCAAAGTTTGATTCACCCCAGGAAGTGTTGTAGGGGCCGGAGAAGGTCAGGTTAGGTAATATCTCTCAAGAAGCCCAATTACGTTATTTTCCAGGAATCTTCCAAAACCTGATTTGTGCTGATGTCCTCTAGGAGCCTGATGAGCGAGTTGTAAGCAGATCCAGTAACGTGCTATTGCTGTGTGAATTGGCGCTTTCAGAAAATTTTGTTATACAAAGTGATATAACAGCAAGTGCAAAAATTTTATAGACAAATCACCTGTAATTCCACCCCTTTAACAGCCGTTGCATTTTAGTATATTTCCTTTTTTCCTGTGCATTGCTTTTTGTGTAGTTATCATCAGAGTGAATATGTGTCTTTATAGTTAGTTTCTTTCCCTTGACATTTTTCTACACTGCTGAGTAGTTTTCATAATTTTCTACCTAATGTCTGTATAACAGCGCATTAAGGAATATAAAATTTGTGCTTCGAAAGTGCTAATATGATAAAATTTCAGTTAAAAAAAATTTCAGTTAAAGATATTCTTGCCTCATGTGTTCCAGAAAACGATGCGTTAGATGGAATCAATATTAAAACTTGTCCCGGAGGCTGGGCGCGGTGACTCACGCCTGTAATCCCAGCACTTTGGGAGGCTGAGGCGGGTGGATCACAAGGTCAAGAGTTGGAGACCAGCCTGGCCAACAGGGTGAAACCCCATCTCTACTAAAAAAAATACAAAAATAGGCCAGGCGCGGTGGCTCAAGCCTGTAATCCCAGCACTTTGGGAGGCCGAGACGGGCGGATCACGAGGTCAGGAGATTGAGACCATCCTGGCTAACACGGTGAAACCCTGTCTCTACTAAAAAATACAAAAAACTAGCCAGGCGAGGTGGTGGGCACCTGTAGTCCCAGCTACTCGGGAGGCTGAGGCAGGAGAATGGCGTAAACCTGGGAGGCGGAGCTTGCAGTGAGCCGAGATCACGCCACTGTACTCCAGCCTGGGCGACAGAGCAAGACTCCGTCTCAAAAAAAAACACAAAAAAACAAAAATTACCCAGGCATGGTGGCATGCGCCTGTAATCCCACCTACTCAGGAGGCTGAGGCAGGAGAATTGCTGGAGGTTGCAGTGAGCTGAGATCACGCCACTGCACTCCAGCCTGGGCGACAGAACAAGACTCTGTCTCAAAAACAAAAAACAAACCAGAAAACGACTTGTCCCGGGTTGGGCGCAGTAGCTCATGCCTGTAATCCTGGTGCTTTGGGAGGCCAAGGTGGGAGGATCGCTTGAGGCCAGGGTTTTGAGAGCAGCCTGGGTGACATAGGAAGACCTCATCTCTACCAAAATTAAAAAAATTAACTAGGTACAATGGCATGTCCTGCTACTTCCGCCTAGTTGGGCACCTCACATGGGAGGACCACTTGAGCCCAGGAGTTCAAGGTTGCACTAAGCTACGATTGCATCACTGCACTGCAGCCTGGGTGACAGAGATGCCATGTCAAAAAATAAAAATAAAATATTGTATTATAAAAGAAATTGTCAGGTTGGGCGTGGTGGCTCACGCCTGTAATCCCAGCACTTTGGGTGCTTAAGGCGGGCAGATCACTGGAGCTCAGGAGTTTGAGATCAGCCTGGGCACCATGGTGAAACCCCGTCTCTACCAGGAACTACAAACATTAACTGGGTGTAGTGGCAGGTGCCTGTAATCCCAGCCACTCAGGAGGCTGAGGCAGGAGGATCCATTAAACCCAGGAGGCAGAGGTTGCAGTGAGCCGAGATGGCGCCACCGGACTCTAGCCTGGGTGACAGTTTATGTGAAGCACAAGAGTACGCAGAAATAGACTCTGTTGTGTGGGGTGCTCACATGGGGGATAAGACTGAATGAAAAGTGAGGAAGATGCTGTACGAATTAGGCTGGTAGTTCCCTCTGGTGGGAGGAAGGCACCCAGATCTGTCAGGGGTGCAGTAGAAGGAGTGTTTCCGGGGTGCCGCTGTCTTTATTTTTTATTTTATAGAGACAGGGACTCACGATGTTGCTGAGACTGGTCTTGAACTCCTGGGCTCAAACAGTCCTCCTGCCTCGGCCTCCCAAAGTGCTGGGATTACTGGTGTGAGCCACTGCGCCTAGTCTGGCTGTCTTTAATTCTTGGCCTTGATGGTGGTTACATGTGTTTGATATATAATTTTGTTCAAGTGTTCATAGAAGTTTTATAGCCCTTTCTATGCATGCGTAAAGTATTTCATAATACAAAATAATACAATACAGGCCGGGCATGGTGGCTCATGCCTGTAATCCCAGCACTTAGGGAGGCTGAGGCGGGCGGATCACCTGAGGTCAGGAGTTCGAGACCAGCCTGGCCAACATAGTGAAACCCGTCTCTACTAAAAATACAAAAATTAGCCAGGTGTGGTGGTGTGGGTGCCCGTAATCCCAGCTACTCGGGAGGCTGAGACAGGAGAATGGCGTGAACCCAGGAGGCGGAGGTTGCAGTGAGCTGAGATCGCACCACTGTACTCAAGCCCAGGCAACAGAGCAAGACTCTGTCTCAAAAAAAAAAAAAAAAGGAAAAAAAAAGACACCACCACCAACAAAATAATACAAAATGTTGGGGGGAAACCTGAGATTCCTAAGACAATTTTGTAGGAGTATCTGGACTGACTGCCTTAGTATTCATGCCCCAAGTCCTGTTGGATTTACCCAGAGGGAGGGGCCTTCAGGGTGAAATCCGTTTTCTTGCATCAAGGTCTGCTCCTAACAGAGGGCACTGCGGTTGCTCAGTGGAAGAGCTCCCCTGCCTCCAGCCGTTTCTGAGGCCTGACTGCTGCTGGCTCAGCCCGGTGCTCTGTTAAGTCCGGCTGTTTCGGTGGCCCCCGGCAGCACAGCAAGAAGGAGCACCCAGACCTTCCGGCATCTGCAGGAACAGCAGGGCTTGTCTGGGAACCTCACTCTCAGTCAAAAGCCAAAAGCATCTCTCTGGCCAAGGCTGTCAAGGAGAGTCAGATGATATTCATGACTGGGCACAGTTAATTATCTTCAGACCCGAAATTTCACCTCCCAGCTCCTGAGGAATTCCAGTCCAGGCTGGAGGTGGACCTGTCTTTCAAGAACCGGCCACTTACTGCCGGTGTTTTGCACCAAAAGGAGATTTGAAATTGCATTTTCAGCTCTTCAGAGTCTGGGGAGTGTCTCTGTGTGTGCAGTTCCTTATCTCAGGACGACACGTGCGCGGTTAACTTTCCTTCCTTGGCTAGATAGGAAAGGAGGAAAGCTCCTGGAAGCTTCTGCGAAGTTTAAAGTGATGCTGTGTTATGTGCAAATGGGCGTGCTTCCCTCCAAGGTGGGTTACTCTGTGAGGCGACCCTATTCCCATTTGCCCCAGTCCTTGGGGAGATGGAATTTTTTTTTTTTTTTTTTTTTTTCTGAGACAGAGTCTAGCTCTGTGACCCGGGCTGCAGTGCAGTGGTGCGATCTCCGCTCACTGCAAGCTCCGCCTCCCAGGTTCACGCCGTTCTCCTGCCTCAGCCTCCTGAATAGCTAGGACTACAGGCGCCCACCCGCCAGCACGCCCGGCTAATTTTTTTCATTTTTAGTAGAGACGGGATTTCATGGTGTTAGCCAGGATGGTCTCGATCTCCTGACCTCGTGATCTGCCCACCTCGGCCTCCCAGAGTGCTGGGATTCCAGGCGTGAGCCACTACGCCCAGCTAGGGAGATGGATTTGTATGTAGTCGGTCCTTCTTTGCACAGCAGGGGTGGGAGAATGAGTCCCACTGATCCCCAACTCTTTTGCGGCGTGAGCCACCGCGCCTGGCCGATCTCCAACTGTTTGAGAGCCTGGACAGTGTGCTCTGCGTTCTCCTTGGGGTCTGCGTGTGAACTAACAAGCTGAGAAGTAAGTAGTCCTAGCCTCACTTTAGAGATGAGGAAACTGAGGCACATGGAAGTTTGGTAATGAGTTAGGAGACAGAACTTGAGTCTGGAGGCGGGGCCTGGATAGCGGACCAAATTGAGGACTAGCTGAAATAGGTCCAGGGCAGAAGCACCTTCCCATAAGACATGCCCACCAGTGTGCCATGTCAGTTTACCATTACCATGGCAACACAGGGACGCCCTTTTCCATGACAATGACTGGACAGCCCGGAAGTTACCCCCATTCTAGAAATTTCTGCCTAAATCACCCCTTAGTTTGCATATAATTAAAAGCAGGTATAGGCCGGGTGCGGTGGCTCATGCCTGTAATCCTAGCACTTTGGGAGGCCGAGGCGGGCGGATCACAAGGTCAGGAGATCGAGACCACGGTGAAACCCCGTCTCTACTAAAAATACAAAAAATTAGCCGGGCGCGGTAGTGGGCGCCTGTAGTCCCAGCTACTCGGGAGGCTGAGGCAGGAGAATGGCGTGAACCCGGGAGGCGGAGCTTGCAGTGAGCCAAGATTGCGCCACTGCACTCCAGCCTGGGTGACAGAGCGAGACTCCGTCTCAAAAAAAAAAAAAAAAATAAATAAAAGCAGGTATAAATAGGAGTGCAACACTGCCTCTGAGTTGCTGCTCTGGGTGCCCTGGTAAAGGGGTGGTTCTACTCTGCAAGGAGCAGGACCCTCTGCTGCTGCTGTGCGCGCTGCTGCTTCAATGAAAGTTGCTAACACCAGCGGCTCAGCCTTGAATTCCTTCTAGACAAAGCTTAGAAGCCTCTGGGCTAAGCCTCAATTTGGGGGCTGGCCTGCCTTGTAGTCATATGCCCGTGAGCACATGGCCAATAGGTGGTGGTTCTGAAATTCACACCAGGCTTGCGGCCGCAGCTGGGACGTGGGCAGTGTGACCTGGCCTGTGAGGGTCTCTGCGGGATTTGTGTCTGGCCACGTTAAGCAGCCATTCGTAGGCATGGAGCTTTCCCTCTTCAGATGGTTTTCCTTAGAGGGAGATAGTTGTACAGACCTTTCTCATAAATAACACCCTAGACAATTGTGCTAGGTCCTTTTTATCTTTTCAGAACAGGAATGCACTTTAGAGTTATGAAACAGGGCATAATGAAAGAGCATGTAAATTCAGAATGCCTGTGGTGAGTGTCGAAGTCGTTTAGTGGGAGAATGGTTACTTGTCTCGTTCAAGGTTGGGTTTAAGCTCCGCAACAGGGGCTGGGCGCGGTGGCTCACGCCTGTAATCCCAGCACTTTGGGAGGCCAAGGTAGACAGATCACTTGAGGTCAGGAGTTCGAGACCAGCCTGGCCAACATGGTGAAACCCCATCTCTACTAAAAGTACAAAAATTAGCTGGGCGTGGTGGCGGGCGCCTGTAATCCCAGCTACTCGGGAGGCTGAAGCAGGAGAATCATTTGAACCCAGGAGGCGGAGGTTGTAGTGAGCCGAGATTGCACCACTGCACTCCAGCCTGGGTGACAAGAATGAAACTCTGTCTCAATAATTAAAAAAAAAAAAAAAAGAAAAAAGATCAGTCTGGGCAATATAGTGAGACTTTTTCTCTGCCAAAAAAAAAAAAAGAAAGAGAAAATTAGCCAGGCATGGTGGTACGCATCTGTAGTTCCAGTTACTTGGGAGGCTGAGGCAGGAGGATCGCTTGAACCCAGGAGATTGAGGCTACAGTGAGCTAAGATTGTGCCACTGCACTCCAGCCTAGGTGACAACAGAGCAAGGCTCTGTCTCCAAAAAAAAAGCTTTGCAACGTGTCTACTGAAAATATTTAGTTCATTCTGGACAACTGGGTGTAGACGGTTTGTTTCCAGTTGAGTTGAACGTGAAATCTCAAGTTGAACATAAAATCTCCTTGGATTGCCAGCTCTGAAAAACCAAATCACTTCTTGAATTTTGTGAGGCACAGGCTGAGTTCCCTTAAACACGTTAAGATCATCTGAGCATCCTGGTTAACCGCTCTTGGAGTGTTGGGGTCTGTAAGACACCAGATGAGAGTCCAGCCTTCTTTGCATGGAAAACTAGATCTTCATGTTCAGCGCAAATTTAGCCGTGGGGGAAAAACTGACTAAATATTTCTCTTCCTGTGACATTTTTCACAGTTCGTAATTTGTTCTTGCCGACTTCTGAGGTGTTACATTTTCTGGTTGATTAATTGCGTTCCTGGTTGTCTACCCTGAAGGCAGCCAGGAAAAGGAAGCGCAGCTTCTTCCTTGCTATGCTTGCCGTCGATCAATAAAGGTTTGCTTACATGGATTTAGTTGTATCTCACTCGGCTCATCATGCTGGGTGACTTCTTGGAATGTTCTCGGAGCGACCTAAGTTGGTGGCCAATGAAGGTGCTTCTCATCTGGCCTCTGTGAGGATCAAGACAGACTTAGCCCCGTCAGATATTTTGAAATATTTTCACTTTCACATCAGGAGACCCTAGAAAAAACCAGAGTCACTTTCAGACCGAAGCAACCACAGCCAGGAGGAGGGTTAAAAGAGAAAAAGCAATAAGCCAGGAATGGGTGGCATTTAGTTAAACAGAGACGAGGACTCTTTTTGGAACTCCAACCTCCTACTTGGCAAGTTATTCCAAGATTCCCCCAATTTGCTAAAATAGTATTCCTTTTTAACTCCGGAACAAATCGCCAGGCCTCCCCTCGGATAAACGTTCCTGAAATGAGAGACCCGAGAGGTGCTTTGAGGAATGAGCTGAAGTCGAATGGACCCTTTCAGAAGGGGGTTCCGGGGGATTGGTGGGACGGACGGTTCTGATGTCCTTGGCTGGTTCCACTTGCCCCTTAACTCTGATTTGAGTCAGAGGAAATCATCTGAGTGGTGACTATTTCCAGCACTGCACTTCAGTTTTGTGACGTGGAACCAGTGATTTTTTTTCCCCCCTTTGTGGTCTGGTCTCTTTCATCTCCCATGTCCTGCTTGTGTGTGTGTGGGTGTGTGTGGATGTGTGTGGGTGTGTGGGTGTGTGTGGATATGTGTGGGTGTGTGGATGTGTGTGGGTGTGCGCCTGCATGTGCATGTGTGTGTATGTGGGGTTCATATGCAGTTCCCTGGGTCTCAGCGATGGATGGTCCGTGGTCTGTTTGTGATTATCCATGGAATCTCAGGCGTGGTCTGGTTCCTGATGAGAACAAGATGCCGTTGTCCTGTCGAGGAACCCAGCTCTCTGGGGAGCCCAGACCCTGGTCAGCAGCTTGCTCCGTCTGTGGTTTGCTCTGGGAATTTGGTATCAGGAGTACAGGCCCATTAAAAAAGAAAAGCTCAGGCTGGGCACGGTGGATCATGCGTGTAATCCCAGCCCTTTGGGAGGCCGAGATGGGAGGATCACTTGAGGTCAGGAGTTCGAGACCAGTCTGGCCATCATGGCAAAACCCAATCTCTACCAAAAATACAAAAAATTAGCTAGGTGTGGTAGCTTGCGCCTGTAGTCCCAGCTGCTCAGGAGTCTGAGGTACGAGAATCTCTTGAACCTGGGAGGTGGAGGTTGTAGTGAGCTGGGATCGCACCACAGGACTCCAGCCTGGGGGACAGAGCAAGACTCCATCTCAAAACAAACAAACAAACAAACAAAAAAAGACCCAGGCTGGGTGTGGTGGCTCATGCCTCGAATCCCAGCACTTTGGGAGACTGAGGTGGGTGGATCACCTGAGGTTAGGAGTTCAAGACCAGCCTGGCCAACATGGTGAAACCCTGTCTCTACTAAAAATACAAAAATTATCTGGGCGTGGTGATGCGTGCCTGTAATCCCAGCTACCCAGGAGGCTGAGGCAGGAGAATCTCTGGAACCTGGGAGGCTGCGGTTGCAGTGAGCCGAGATCGCACCACTGCACTCCAGCATGGGGGACAGAATGAGACTCTGGCTCAAAAAACCAAACCAAACCAAACCACTGCACTCCAGTCTGAAGGTAGAATGAGACTCCGTCTCAAAAAACCAAACCAAACCAAAGCAAACCAAACCAAACCACTGCACTCCAGTCTGAAGGACAGAATGAGACACCATCTCAAAAAACAAAACAAAACAAAATAACCCAAACCAAAAACAAAACAAAAAAGAAAAGCTCAAAGCCTGGGCGTCATAGTGAGACTCTGCCTCTACAAAAAAATAAAAACTGAGCTGCTCATGATGGCGCATGCCTGTAGCCCCAGCTACTTGGGAGGCTGAGGCAGGAAGATCACCGGAGCCTGGGAGTTTGAGGTTATAGTGAGCTGTGATCGCACTACTGTACTCCAGCCTGTATGACAGAGCGAGATCCTCTCTAAAGATAAGAATAAAGAAAAGCTTGGGCCCTGGGCAGCATGCTAGGTGCTTTCACATTTTTTGTTTTTTTAAAATGTTTCTTTAAAAAAAAAAAACTTGATTTCAGTAGCTTCAGGGTTGGTTTTTGGTTATGTGGATGAATTGTTGGCTGGTGAAGTCTGGGTTTTTATTGTACCTGTCACCCAAATAATGTCCATTGTGCCCAGTAGGTAAGTTTTCATCCTTCACCCCCTCCCGCCCTCTGAGAGTCCAATGTCCGTTATCCCACCCTGCCTGCTTTTGTGTACCCGTAGTTCAGCTCTCACTTAGAAGCGAGAATATGTGGTATTTGGGTTTCTGATCTGGAGTTACTTCACTGAGGATAATGGCCTCCACTTCCATCCAAGTTGCTGCAAAAGACATTATTTCATTCTTTTCTATGACTGAGTAGAATTCCATGGTGTAAGGCCGGGCGCGATGGCTCACGCCTGTAATCCCAGCACTTTGGGAGGCCGAGGCAGGCGGATCACGAGGTCAGAAGATCGAGACCATCCTGGCTAACACGGTGAAACCCCGTCTCTGCTAAAAATACAAAAAAAATTAGTTGGGCATGGTGGTGGGCGCCTGTAGTCCCAGCTACTCGGGAGGCTGAGGCAGGAGAATGGCATGAACCCGGGTGGTGGAGCTTACAGCGAGCTGAGATCATACCACTGTACTCCAGCCTGGGCGACAGAGCGAGACTCTGTCTCAAAAAAGAAAGAAGGAAAGAATCCCATGGTGTATATGGACCACATTTTCGATATCTACTTATTGGTCGACTGGCACTTAGCTTGATTCCTTTTCTTTGTAATTGTGAATTGTGCTGCGAGAAATGTGCATGTGCAGGTATTTTTTTTTTTTTTTTTTTGAGATGGAGTTTTGCTCTTACTGTCCAGGCTGCAGTGCAGTGCAGTGGCACAATCTCGGCTCACTGCAACCTGTGCCTCCTGGGTTCAAGCGATTCTCCTGCCTCAGCCTCCCAAATAGCTGATACTATAGGCATGTGCCACCACGCCCAGCTAATTTTGTATTTTTAGTAGAGATGGGGTTTCACCATATTGGCCAGGCTGGTCTCGAACTCCTGACCTCAAGTGATCTGCCCGTCTCGGCCTCCCAAAGTGCTGGGATTACAGGTGTGTGCCACCATGCCCGGCCCCTTTTTTATGTAATTATTTCTTTTCTTTTGGGTGATTACTCAGTAGTAGGACTGCTGGATCGAATGATAGATCTGCCTTTAGTTCTCTGGGAAAGCTCCATACTGTTTTCCACAGATGTCGTACTAATTTTATTCCCATCGGTGGCGTATAAACATTCCCTTTGTACCACATCTACACCAACATCTATTGTTCTTTGACTTTTTAATAATAGCCATTCTGGCTGGGGTAAGATGCTATCTCATTGTGGTTTTCATTTGCATGTCCCTCTGATGGATTACTGATTTTGAGCATTTTTTGTATATATTTGTTGGCCATTTGTGTATCTTTTTTTTTTCTTTTTTTGAGACAGTCTCACTCTTGTCGCCCAGGCTGGAGTGCAGTGGTGTGATCTCGGCTCACTGCAACCTCCGCCTCCCATGTTCAAGTGGTTCTCCTGCCTCAGCCTCCCAAGTAGCTGGGATTACAGGCATCTGCCACCATGCCTGGCTAATTTTTGTATTTTTGCAGAGACGGGGTTTCACCATGTTGGCCAGGCTGGTCTTGAACTCCTGATCTCAGGTGATCCACCCGCCTCAGCCTCCTAAAGTGCTGGGATTACAGGCGTGAGCCACCGCGTCCGGCTGGCCATTTGTGTATCTTTTTTTGAGAAATATCTGTTTATGTCATTTGCCCACTTTTTATTGGGGTTACTTGTTTTTTTTCCTGCTGATTTGTTTGAGTTCCTTGTAGATTCTCGATATTAGTCCTTTATAGGAGGTATAGTTTGCAAATATTTTCTCCCATTCTGTAGGTTTGCGTGAGCCACCTCGCCCGGCTGGAAAATTAATTTTTAAAAAATATATAATCTATAAAAAATTTAAATAAGATAGTCTATATGGCACATTACAACTTTATGCACATGGAAAGTAATATGCAAAAATGAATATAGATGTATACAGGTTGTAGGGATGGAGTGACTTTATTTCAAAATATCTTAATATTACATCACATTAAATAAGGTATTAAATAGGCCCCATTTATATAGCAATCAGGCAAGAGAAATAAAGTGCATCTGGATTGGAAGAGAGGAAGTCAAACTATCCCTGCTGACAATGTGATATTATACCTAGAACACCCTCAAGACTCCTCTAGAAGACTCCTAGATTTGAGAGAAGAATTCAGTGAAGTTTCAGGTTACAAAATCAATGTACACAAATCAGTAGCACTGCTATCTGCTGGCAGCGACCAAGCTGAGAGTCAAATCAGGAACTCATTCCCATTTACAACAGCTACAATAACAACCACCAGACACCCTAGGAATATAGTTAACCAAGGATGTGAAAGATCTCTACAAGGAGAACGATGAAACACTGATGAAATAAATCACAGATGACACAAACAAATGGAAAAACTTCCCATGCTCAGGGATTGGGAGAATCAATGTTGTGAAAATGACCATAGTGCCCAAAGCAGTCTACAGAGTCAGTGCAATTCCTATCAAAATACCAACATCATTTTTCACAGAATTAGAAAAAAAATCCAAAAGTTCACATGGAAACAATGAGCCCGAGAAGCCAAAGCAATCCTAAGCGAAAAGAATGAATTTGGAGGGATCGTATTGCCTGACTTCAAATTAATCTCTAAGGCTGTAGTAACCAAAATAGCATGGTATTGCTATAAAAGTACACACAGACCCATGGAACAGAATAGAGAACCCAGAAATAAAGCTACATTTTTACAACTGACCAATCTTTGACAAAACATCCAAAAACATAACACTGGCGAGAGGACGCCCTGGTTAATCGGTGGTGTTGGGAAAATTGGATAGCCACATGCACAAAAATGAAACTGGGTTGCTGTCTCTCACCACATGCAAAAATCAACTCAAGATGGATCAAAGACTTAAATCTAAGACCTGAAACTATAACAACTCTAGAAGATAACATTGGGAGAACTCTTCTGGACATAGGCCCAGGCAAAGAATTTATGCCCAAGACCCCAAAAGCAACAGAAACACATTTCCTTTTTTTTTTTTTTTTTTTTTGCTGGGATTACAGGCGCCTGCCACCACGCCTGGCTAATTTTTGTATTTTTAGTAGAGACGGGGTTTCACCATGTTGGCCAGGCTAGTCTTGAACTCCTGTCCTCAGGTGATCCACCTGTCTTGGCCTCCCAAAGTGCCGAGATTACAGGTGTGAGCCACCGTGCCCGGTCTGTTTTTTTTTTTTTTTTTTTGAGATGGAATATTCCTTTGTTGCGCAGGCTGGAGTGCAATGGCATAATCTCAGCTCACAGCAGCCTCCGCCTCCCGAGTTCAAGCAATTTTCATGCCTCAGCCTCCTGAGCAGTTGGGATTACAGGCACGTACCACCATGTCTAACTAATTTTTGTATTTTTAGTAGATATGGGGTTTCACCATGTTGGTCAGGCTGGTCTCGGACTCCTGACCTCAGGTGATTCACTCGCCTCAGCCTCCCAAAGTGCTGGGATTACAGACATGAGCCACCACGCCTGGCTGAGCATCTTTTCATGTGCCTATTGGCCATTTCTGCATCTTCTTTAGGTAAATGACTATTCAATTTTTTTGTACGTCTTTAAAATTAGGCAATTTTGTCTGGTATAGTGGCTCACTCCTGTAATTCCAGCACTTTGGGAGACCAAGGTGGGTGGATCGCTTAAGCTTAGGAGTTGGAGACCGCCTGGGCAACACCGTTAGACCCCATCTCCACAAAATAAAAAAATTAGCTGGGTGTAGTGGCAGGCACCTGTGTTCCTAGCTACTTGGGAGGCTGAAGTTGGAGGATTGCTTGAACCCAGGAGTTTGAGGCTGCAGTTAGCTGTGATCACACCACTGCATTCCAGCCTGGGTGACAGGGTGAGACCCTGTTCCCCCGACCCCTGCCGAAAAATTTAGGTAATTTGTAATTTTAAAAGAATTGAGTTGTATTCTTTTATTTTTTAAAAGAATTGAGTTGTAATAATTCTTTTTGTTGTTGTCATTTTGTTTTGTTGTTTTTGGAGATGGAGTTTAGCTCTTGTCTCCCAGGCTGAAGTGCAGAGGGGCAATCTCTGCTCACTGCAACCTCCGCCTCCCGGGTTCAAGCGATTCTCATGCCTCAGCCTCCCAAGTAGCTGGGAGCACAGGCATTTGCCATCACACCTGACTAATTTTTTGTATTTTTAGTATAGATGGGGTTTTGCCATGTTGGCCAGGCTGGTCTTGAACTCCTGACCTCAGATGATCCGCTCGTCTCGGCCTCCCAAAGTGCTAGATTACAGGCATGAGCCACTACGCTGGGCTGAAATTTCTTTAATATATGCTAGATACAAGTCCCTTATCAGTATATAGTTTAAAATATTTTATTTTGTCCCATTCTAGGGGTTGTCTTTTCAGTTTCTTTTTGTTTTTGTTTTTGTTTTTTGTTTTTTTTTTTGAGACAGGGTCTTACTGTGTTGCCCAGGCCAGAGTGTAGTGGCACGATCATAGCTCACTGCAGCCTCAACCTCCTGGGCTCAATTGATCCTCTTGCCTCAGCTTCCTAAGTAGCTGCTACTACAGGCATCACCACACCTGGCTTTTTTTTTTTTAAATTTTTATTTTTAGAAATAGGGTCTTGCTCTGTCACCCAGGCTGATCTCGAATTTCTGGGCTCAAGCAGTCCTCCTGCCTCAGGAGGCATGAGCCATGGGACCCAGCCTCACTTTCATTCTTTTTTTAAAGTATTAAAATTTTTTTTTGGCATTTCAGGGGGAAAATAAACTAAACAAAAAGTAAAAAGTAATACAAAGAAGAGAAAAAGAAAAAAGAAATAAATTTTTTTAGCAATAGGGTCTTGCCATGTTGGCTAGGTTAGCCTTGCACTCTTTGACCTCAAGCAGTCCTCCCACCTCAGCCTCTCAAAATATTAGGATTACAGGTGTGAGCCACTGTGCTTGGTCAATTTTTTTTTGTTTTTGTTTTGTTTTTGTTTGAGGTGGTCTTGCTCTGTCACCTAGGCTGGAATGCAGTGGCACAATCACAGCTCACTGCAGCTTTGACCTCCTGGGCTCAGATGATCCTTCTGCCTCTGCCTCCCAAGTAGCTGGGATTACAGGTGGGCATCACCATACCTGGCTATTTTTTTTTTTAGAGATGGGGTCTCACAGTGTTGCCCAGGCTGGTCTTGAACTCCTGGGCTAAGTGATCCTCCCACCTCAGCCTCCCAAAAGTGCTATGATTACAGGCATGAGCCACTGTGCCCAGCCTGGTCTCACTGTCTTGGTGGTGTCTTTTGCAGCACAACAGTTTTAAATTTTGATGAAGTTCAGTTTAGCTGTTTTGTTATGTATTTACTTTTGTTTTTTTTTGATATAAGGTCTTGTTCTGTCACCCAGACTGGAGTACAGTGGCGCAATCGTAGCTCACTGCAGCCTCAATCTGGGCTCAAGTGATTCTTGGGTAGCTCGGCCTCTTGGGTGGCTGGGACTACGAGCATGAGCCACCATGCCTGGCTGATTTTTTATTTTTATTTTGTAGAGGTGGGATCTACAAAATCCTGTGTTGCCCACACTGGTTCCAACTCTAACCTGAAGGAAACCCTCCCACCTCAGCGTCCCAAGTTGCTGAGTATTTTGTTCTTTTGTTGCCGTGCTTTTGGTGTCATACCTAAGAAGTCTTTGCCTGACCCAAGGCCCTGAAGATTTATGCCTATATTTTCTGCTAAGAGTTTTGTAGTGGTAGCTCTTACATTTAGGTCTGTGATCCCATTTTGAGTTAGTTATCATATATGGTGTGAGGGAGGGGTCTGGCTTCATATTTTTTTTTTTTTTGAGACGGAGTCTCACTGTGTTGCCCAGGCTGGAGTACAATGGTGGTATCTTGGCTCACTGCAACCTCTGTCTCCTGGGTTCAAGTCATTCTTCTGCCTCGGCCTCCCAAGTAGCTGGGATTACAGGCACGTACCACCACGCCTGGCTAATTTTATATTCTTAGTAGAGACAGGGTTTCATCATGTTGGTCAGGCCACTGTCAAACTCCTGACCTCAGGGGATCCACCCATCTCGGCCTCCCAGAGTGTTGGGATTACAGGCGTGAGCCAGCATGCCCGGCTGGGCTTCATGCTTTTGAAGGTGGGTACCCAGTTGTCCATCATTAGATGTGTTCTGGGTGCACTTGTGGTGTGCTCCTCCCATGACAGGGAGCAGTGGGAAGCCGTAGCTCTCTAAAGGAGTGTTTGCTTTAGTTTGGGAGAATCCTGTGAATGAGACAAGTTGAGGAAGGCTCAAAACGGAGAGTCAAGCCAGTTGTGGGAGTGTGAAGGAAGCAAGGACTGATAGACCCTTAACTGGGCTGGGAAGCCCTTCAGTGTTGAAGCGGGGTTTGAACTGAGCTTGGAGCCTGGAGAGAACTCATTTCAGAAATTCTTAGTAATCAGGACCAGGGGGTTGGCCCCTTACAAGACTGGTGTCCTTTTTTTTTCCTTTTTGAGATGGAGTCTCGCTCTATCACCCAGGCTAGGGTACAGTGCCACGATCTTGGCTTCCTGCAGCCTCTGCCTCCTGGTTTCAGGTCATTCTCATGCCTCAGCCCTCTGAGTACCTGGGATTACAGTCACATGCCACCACGCCCAGCTAATTTTTGTATTTTTAGTAGAGACAAGGTTTCGCCATGTTGGCCATGCTGGTCTCGAGCTCAGGTGATCTGCCCACCTTGGCCTCCCAAAGTGCTGGGATTACAGGTGTAGGCCTCCACATCTGGCCTAGTTTCTTTCTTTCTTTTTTTTTTTTTTTTTTTTTTGAGACGGAGTCTCACTGTGTCTCCCAGGCTGGAGTGCAGTGGCGTGATCTCGGCTCACTGCAAGCTCCGCCTCCCGGGTTCACGCCATTCTCCCGCCTCAGCCTCCCAAGTAGCTGGGACTACAGGTGCCCGCCACCGTGCCCGGCTAATTTTTTGTATTTTTAGTAGAGACGGGGTTTCACCATGTTAGCCAGGATAGTCTCGATCTCCTGACCTCGTGATCCACCCGCCTCGGCCTCCCAAAGTGCTGGGATTACAGGCTTGAGCCACCGCGCCCGGCCTCTTTTTTTTTTTTTTAAGCAGGGTCTCTTCTACTCCCCAGGCTAGACTGCAGTAGCACAGTCATAGCTTATTGTAGCCTTGAACTCCTGGGCTCAAACCACCTCCTGCTTTGGAAGTAGCTTGGACTACAGGTTCATACCACCATGCCTGACTGTTTTTTTTTTTTTTTTTGGTAGAGATAGGGTCTTGCTATGTTGTCCAGGTTGGTCTCAAACTCCTGGGCTCAAGTGATCCTCTCCAGCCTCAGCCTCCCAAAGTGTTGGGATTACAAACGTGAGCCAGTGCCCAGCTACAAGACTGTTTATACTTTGCTTCAAGGTAGAAACCCTGAGGCCATTGCAGAAAGACAGCAACCTTGTTCTCTGATGGTAGGGTGGTTGTCTGGATGATGCACCAGTATTTCCTCACCAGGGTTCCTCCTCCTGTTCTTCTAGGGGAAATGGATGTAGCTGAGAGTTGGCAGAGAGGCCGTGGTGGAGGAAGGAAGATTCTCTGCCTCGTACGGAGGTCACTCTCGGGACTCAGCGTGGCAGGGCCTGTTGACCACGTTCTCTTTGTGTCAGCAGCTTTTGCTTGGTGCTGCGGCTGACTGAGGCGCGGTCCCCTCACCACGAGACCTCACAAGCACTGGGAGGGTATGTGGCTGTCGCCCTGCCTCGGCCACCCTCCTGGCCCCCAGTGAAGTTATGTGGCTTTCTTGCTCACGTGAATTAGATTCTTTTCATTCATTCAGCAGGTGTTTATTTAGCATCTGTTACGTGCTGGGCACTGTTATTTTTCTTTTTTTTTTTTTATTGTTTGAGACTGAGTGTCACTGAGGCTGGAGGGCAGTGGCGTGATCTCAGCTCACTGCAACTTCTACCTCGTGGGTTCAAGAGATTCTCGTGCCTCAGCCTGTGGAGTATCTGGGATTGCAGGCATGCACCACCATGCCTGGCTAAGTTTTTTTTGTATTTTTAGTAGAGACTGAGTCTCGCTGTGTTGCCCAGGTTGGTCTCGCACTCCTGGCCTCCAGTGATCCGCCCATCTTGGCCTCCTAAAGTGCTGGGATTACAGGTGTGAGCCATTGTGCTGGCTTTATTTATTTATTTATTCATTTATTTAGAGGCAGAGTTTTGCTCTAACTGTTGCCCAGGTTGGAGTGCCGTGGTGCAATCTTGGCTCACTGCAACCTCTACCTCCTGGGTTCAAGTGATTTTCCTTCCTCAGCCTCCCCAGTAGCTGGATTACAGGTGTGCACTGCCATGCTCGGCTAATTTTTGTATTTTTAGTAGAGATAGGGTATCACCATGTTGGCCAGGCTGGTCTTGAACTCCGGACCTCAGGTTATCCACCCGGCTTAGCCTCTCAAAGTGCTGGGATTACAGGTGTGTGCCATCACGCTGGCTTTATTTTTATTTTTTGAGATGGAGTCTCGCTCTGTTGCCCAGGCTGGAGTGGAATGGCTCGATCATGGCTCACTGCAGCCTCCGCCTCAGCCTCCCGAATAGCTGAGACTATAGGTGCGTGCCACAGTGCCTGGCCCGAGTGGCTTTTTTATACCCACGTGAACAGTACTACATTACTAACAGAAAAGCATCGAGTGAGACTTTTCTTCCGAAACTATGTTCAGAGAGTGGCTGCGGTACTGCCTTGGCAATCTAGGGAATGTATCCTCACAGCATTTAAAAAAAAAAAGAAAAAAGCAGAATTTTTGCTTCCTCCCTGAGGATTGGGAATACGGAATGGTGGTTATAACGTAAAGGGAAAAGCATCTAGATGGAACAGTGAATTAATGGATTGCAACTATGTTAAAAGAGGCACAGGCCTCCCAGAATGAGGGAACACGGAAGGAAAATAGTGAATGTTGGCCCGTGTGAGAGGCAGCTGGAGCTCTTGCTGGTGGGAGTGTGAATTGGCTCAGTCACTTTGGAAAACTGAAATATTTACCAAGCTGAACATATGCAGATCCCGTGATCCAGCAACTTCACTTTTAGATATGTTATGGAGCCAACAGAAAGGCGCACATATGTCCACCAAGAGACACGTGCTGGAATGTTCATAACAGCGCCATGTGGAACAGGGAGGCGCTGGAACCCTCCCAGATGCCCCACAGCAGAGGGAGGAGGAGGTGGCGAGGACACAGTCACACAGCGGCGCCCGCTGCAGGGGCAGCCAGAGCCCTACAGCCACGTGCACGACAGGTCCCACAGCCTGATGCCGAGGGAAAGACGTCAGGAACAAAGGAACTGACTTGTCGAGTGCAGTTACATAATATAAAAACAGGCCAGGCGCAGGGGCTTCCACCTGTAATCCCAGCACTTTTGGAGGCTGAGGAAGGAGGATTGCTTTAGTTTGGGAGTTGGAGACCAGCCTGGGCAACATGGGGAAACCTCATCTCTACAAAAAATACAAAAATTAGCTGGGTGTGGTGGCGTGCATCTGTGGTCCCAGCCACACTCGGGAGGCTGAGGTGGGAGGATTGCTTGAGCCTGGGAGGTCAAGGCTACAGTGAGCTGTGGTTGCACCACTGCACTCCAGCCTTGGTGACAAGAGTGAGACGCTGTCTCAAAAACAAAAACCCCAAAATAGGCAAACCCCCAGCTTGAGAAGTCAGTGGTTACTCTTGGGGTGGTGGCTGACAGGGCCTGAGCGGGCATCCACGCTAATTCTGCTGTTGCTATCTGGGTGCCGTGGCACTGGTGTGCTCATATAGCAAACTCACTGAGCTGAGCAGTCGAGAAAGACCTGCCTGGAAACAGCACCCATCAGCTCTAGAACAGCACTCACTTTGAGAAGGGAAAGGGAGAGGAGGGGAATGACGTGTGTCTGTAACATTGTGTATTGTGTATTTTCACTGCAAATTTAATATCTCCATGACAGAAATGTATCTCTGGATACCATAAAAATGTTCACTAAGATTTTCTGCAAAGACAGTATCTGAATTTCTTTTTTTTTTTTTTTTTAACAGTCTCCCTCTGTCACCTAGGCTGGAGTGCAGTGGTGCGATCTCGGCTCACAGCAACCTCAACCTCCGCCTCTCAGGTTCAAGTGATTCTCCTTCCTCAGCCTCCCGAGTAGCTAGGATTACAGGCACACACCACCATGCCTGGCTAATTTTTGTATTTTTTGTAGAGTTGGGGTTTCACCATGGTGGCCAGGCTGGTCTTGAACTCCTGACCTCAGATAATCTGCCTGCCTCGGCCTCCCACAGTGCTGGGATTACAGGCATGAGCCACTCTGCCCCGCCAGTAACTGAATTTTGAATTGTAGGCTCCATGGATGGTCCAGAACACATGACACCACCCCCAGTGTGTTCAAAAGCACAGTGAACCACACAGCCACACTGAAGAGTGTAGCCAAGTCGAAGGGTTTTTCCCAGAACACCACAAAGCATAGTTTTGTTTGTTTGTTTGTTTTCCCCTGCTCGCCCAGGCAGGAGTGCAATGGTGCTATCCTGGCTCACTGCAATCCCAAAGTATTGGGATTATAGGCATGAGCCACTGCACCCAGCCTTTATATAGGGTTTTGTTGTTGTTGTTGTTGTTGTTTTTTATTTTTATTTTTATTTATTTATTTATTTTTTGAGACGGAGTCTTGCTGTCGCCCAGGCTGGAGTGCAGTGGCGCAGTCTCGGCTCACTGCAAGCTCTGCCTCCCAGGTTCATGCCATTCTCCTGCCTCAGCCTCCCGAGTAGCTGGGACTACAAGCGCCCGCCACCATACCCGGCTAATATTTTTGATATTTTTAGTAGAGACAGGGTTTCACTGTGTTAGCCAGGATGGTCTTGATCTCCTGACCTCGTGATCTGCCCGCCTCAACCTCTCAAAGTGCTGGGATTATAGGCATGAGCCACCATGCCCGGCCTTTTGTTTTTATTTTTTTTTGAGATGGAGTCTCACTCTGTCACCCAGGCTGGAGTGCAGTGGCGTGATCTCAGCTCACTGCAACCTCCACCTTCCAGGTTCAAGCGATTCTCCTGCCTCAGTCTCCTGAGTAGCTGGGACTACAGGCTCCCGCCACCATGTGTAGCTAATTTTTCTATTATTATTATTATTATTTTTGAGACTGAGTTTCGCTCTTGTTGCCCAGGCTGGAATGCAATGGTGTGATCGCTGCTCACTGCAACCTCCACCTCCCAGGTTCAAGTGATTCTCCTGCCTCAGCCTCCCTAGTAGCTGGGATTACAGGCATGCATCACCACATCTGGCTAATTTTTGTATTTTTAGTAGAGATGGGTTTTCTTTATGTTGGCCAGGCTGGTCTCGAACTCCTGACTCAATGGATCTACCCACTTCAGCCTCCCGAAGTACTGGAATTACAGGTGTGAGACACCCCGCCTGGACAATAATCACGTTTAATATTCTTTTCATCAATCTTTTTTTTATTTGAAACAGAGTCTTGCTCTGTTGCCCAGGCTGGATTGCTTGAGCTCAGGAGTTTGAGACTAGCCTGGGCAACATAGCGAGACCCTATCTCTATGAAAAATTATTATTATTATTTTTTTTTGTGAGACAGAGTCTCTGTTGCCCAGGCTGGAGTACAGTGGCATAATCTCAGCTCACTGCAACCTCCGCCTCCTGAGTTCAAGCAATTCTCTGCCTCAGCCTCCCGAGTAGCTGGGTTTACAGGCGCCCGCCACCACTCCTGGCTAATTTTTGTATGTTTAGTAGAGACGGGGTTTCACCATCTTGGCCAGGCTGGTCTTGAATTCCTGACCTTGTGATCCACCCACGTCGGCCTCTCAAAGTGCTGGGATCACAGGCATGAGCCACCTCACCCAACCAGAAAATTAATTTTTTAAAAATATAAAATTTAGGCTGGGCACAGTGGGTCATACCTGTAATCCCAGCACTTTGGGAGGCAGAGGCGGGTGAATCATGAGGTCAGGAGATCGAGACCATCCTGGCTAACACGGTGAAATCCAGTCTCTACTGAAAATACAAAAAATTAGCCAGGCGTGGTGGCGGGTGCCTGTAGTCCCAGCTACTCGGGAAGCTGAGGCAGGAGAATTGCTTTAACCGGGAGGCGGAGCTTGCAGTGAGCTGAGATCGTGCCACTGCATTCCAGCCTGGGCGACAGAGCGAGACTCCATCTCAAAAAAAAAAATTTTTTTATATATATATATAAATCTATAAAAAGTTTAAATAATAAAATAGTCTATATGGCACATTACAACTTTATGCACATGGAAATGGAAAGTAATCTGCAAAAATGAATATAGATGTATACAGGTTGTAGGGATGGAGTGACTTTATTTCAAAATATTTTAATGTTACATCACATTAAATAAGATATTAAAAATAAACCTTAAGGTTAATGAAATCAAAGCTATGAAAAGTTTCTGTTTAAAGTATACAACCTAGGCTGGGTGCAATGGCTCACGCCTGTAATCCCAGCACTTTGGGAGGCTAAGGTGGGCGGATCACGAGGTCAGGAGATTGACACCAGCCTGACTAACACAGTGAAACCCCATCTCTACTAAAAACACAAAAAATTAGCTGGGCGTGGTGGTGGGCGCCTGTAGTCCCAGCTACTCAGGAGGCTGAGGTAGGAGAATTGCTTAAACCCGGGAGGCAGAGGTTGCAGTGAGCCAAGATTGCACCATTGCACTCCAGCCTGGGCAACAGAGCAAGACTCCATCTCAAAAACAAAAACAAAAACCACACACAAAAAAGAAGAAATAAAGGCCGTGTTCAGAAACACCTGATTTCCATTCTGCTTCGTGGGAGGGGTTAGGACAAGTGATCTAATTCCTTCTCTCTCTGTTGCCCTATGACAAGGGCTTTCAAACTGTGGCCCCTGACCAGCGGCAGCATCTGGGAACTTGTTAGAAATGCAGATTCCAGACTGAGTATGGTGGCTCACGCCTGTCATCCCAGCACTATGGGAGTCTGAGGCGGGTGGATCACCTGAGGTCAGGAGTTCGAGACCAGCCTGGACAACATGGTGAAACCCCATCTGTACTAAAAATACAAAAATTAGCCGGGTGTGGTGGCGGGCACCTGTAGTTCCAGCAATTTGGGAGGCAGAGGCGGGTAGATTACTTGGGGTCAGGAGTTCAAGACCAGCCTGGACAACATGGTGAAACCCCATCTGTACTAAAAATACAAAAATTAGCCGAGTGTGGTGGCGGGCACCTGTAGTTCCAGCAATTTGGGAGGCAGAGGCGGGTAGATTACTTGAGGTCAGGAGTTCAAGGCCAGCCTGGACAACATGGTGAAACCCCATCTCTACTAAAAATACAAAATTAGCCGGGTGTGGTGGCACACGCCTGTAATCCCAGCTACTTGGGAGGTTGAGGCATGAGAACCGCTTGAACCCTGGACACTGAGGTTGCGTGAGCTGAGATTGTGCCATTGCACTCTAGCTCGGATGACAGAGCAAGACTCCGGCACCCCCTCCAAAAAAAGCAGATTCCCAGGCCCCACCCCAGCCCTCCTGTTGGAGAGACTCTGGGGGTGGGCCCAGCCCTCTGTGTTCGAAGGGGCCCACCAGGCAATTCTGATATGCACCCACTTTGGAGAATTTAACCCTGGGACGCTGTGCCATCCTCGCTGGTCCTGGTACCCCCTCCGTTCTAGGGAAGTCGCAGCTGGGGACAGCAGCCTTGTGTTGTGGAAGAGCATGGAACTTGGAGTTGGAATACGCATTCGGGTCCTCCCCACCACTACACGGGACGGTAGGAGCCACACTCGCGGTCTATTTGGGAAGGCCCATGCCCTGTCCTGGCTCTGAAAGCACCAGCACTGAAGCCCTCTCCACCGGCACCGGGAACCCCAGGGAGTGCCTGGGCTGCATGGACCCGGAGCTGGAGGTGTCTCCGAGTGCTCAGTGTAGCCCCACCGCTGGGTCAGCAGGAAGCGGTGTGTGGGCCAGTCTGGGGAGGGCTTGGCCTCCAGGCAACAGCTGCAGCTGTGCTGCTTGGGGACCTCCACTGTCTGTCCCGTGCGACCTGCGCCAAGGCTGTCGGAGCCTGTGACTTCTGCCGAGGTCAGCATTTGCAGAAGTTGTGCTCGGATGAAGGGGGAGCGTCTTTGCACAGGGTTCGTCGGCAAATGCTGTTTGTTTTTTTTTGAGATGGCGTCTTGCTCTGTTGCCCAGGCTGGAGTGCAGTGGCATGATCTCAGTTCACTGCAACTTTCACCTCCTGAGTTCAAGTGATTCTTGTGCCTCAGCCTCCTGAGTAGGTGGGATTACAGGCGCCCGTCACCATGCCCAGCTAATTTTTTTTTTTTTTTTTTTTTTTGAGACAGAGTCTTGCTCTGTCGCCCAGGCTGGAGTGCAGTGGCGCGATCTCTGATCACTGCAAGCTCCGCCTCCCGGGTTCACGCCATTCTGCTACCTCAGCCTCCTGAGTAGCTGGGACTACAGGTTTCCACCATCACGCCTGTCTAGTTTTTTGTATTTTTAGTAGAGATGGGGTTTCACCATGTTGGCCAGGATGGTCTTGATCTCCTGACCTCGTGATCTGCCCACCTTGGCCTCCCAAAGTGCTGGGATGACAGGCATGAGCCACTGCGCCCGGCCATGCCCAGCTAATTTTTCTGTGCTTAGTAGAGATGGAATTTCGCCAAGTTGGCCAGGCAGGCCTCAAACTCCTGACCTCAGGTGATGCACCTGCCTCAGCCTCCCAAAGTGCTGGGAATTCAGGCGTGAGCCACCGCGCCTGGCCAATCTTGTTTGTTTCTAAAGCTGTGGACTCTGGCGCGGGAGGCCCGAGGTGTTGGCTGTGAACAGAATGTGGCGCTCGCCTGCTCTGGGTCGTTACTGTCTGAGGTTCCTGGTGGAAGACACTGGGTGGGAGACAGGGGTGCGTGTGTTTGAAGTTTCGTTGTCTTCTGATTTGTGGATAACTCACTTGGAGATCCACAACCTCGTGAGGCTGAAAGGATCTTGAATATTGCTTGTGGCCTCTTTTCCCTTTTTTTGTTGCAAAGAGGGGTCACAGTAGGCCAGCGGCTGACGTGGGCCTGACTCTGCCCCTCACCGCGTGCCTGGTTCCTGTGACGTCTGCCCAGCCCCCTCTCACAGCCACATCTTTCCTAGTGGAGCATCCACATGTGATCCCCATGCATCGTGTGGAAGGCACCGATTTGTGAGCCAGTCTGGGGAGCTGACCGCCACCGAGAACTTGCTGAGAGGGGAATATCAGTCTGAGTTTTAGCGGGTAGATTTACAGAATCTTTTCGGATTGGAGCGTGGTAAATCTGGAAGGAAGTCAGGGACATTTATTGAATGTTTTCTATTGGCGAGTTATTTTCAGCTCTCCTTCCTCACTGAATTCTGAGGCCCTCGGCCTGGGATCTGAGGGGCCGCTTCCCTCCCGGGGTCTCCCAGATAGCGAGCAGCACTTCAGGGGCAGGACTTCCAAGTCCACGTTCCGGGTTGGGTCTGAAGCCCACAGTAAAGCAGTTTGGTGCCAGAAGGGTTGGAGTGGGGAGGGATGCCGTTCAAGGGGCCTGCTGGGGGTTGCTGCTGTATCAGGACATAGATGGCGATGGCCAGGCCAGGGGGTTGGGCATCCTTACGCCCACCACACGGATTTGAACAGTAAGCTCAGAGGTGGCTGCGAGCTAGGCCACACAGCTAGGAAATGATGGAGGCTGGACTTCAGCCAGGATCTCTCTGCGCCAGATCCCATCCTGCGTCCACAGCTTTTCCAACCCGGGCCCAAGCTGGCCTCTCTCGTCTGATCTGTTTTCTGTCTGTGGGACTGGGTTAGTGTAGGGTGTATCGTCCAGGCGCTGTGTCTTATGGGCTGTGTGCGTAGCTTCAAGGGGTGTCAGTTTGATGAGAATGTTGAAGTCCCATTCGTGAGCGTTAACATTTATTCCCGCAGACAGCCAGGCTCTTCCTCCTGGGGTTTCTGCCCTTTGTGCAGTGCGTGGTCCGTCACCTGGCAGTGTACCCTGTTTGAAATGATGTTTTTTTTTCCTTTTCTTTTTAGAGACAGGGTCTTACTCTGTCACCCAGGCTGGAGTGCAGTGGCCCAATCTCGGCACACCGCAGCCTTGAACTCTTGGGCTCAAGCAATCCTCCTGCCTCAGCCTCCTGAGTAGCTGGGACTACAGGTTGCACCACCATGCCCGTAATTTTATTTTTTGTAGAGATGGCATCTCTACAAAAGACCAGGCTGGTCTTTAACTCCTGGGCTCAAGCGATCCTCTTGCCTCAGCCTCCCAAAGTGCTGGGATTGTAGGCACTAGCCATCGTACCCGGTCTTTTACTTTCTTTTTCTTAATTAAAATTTATTTTGAAAATATGGACATGTGGCCGGGCATAGTGGCTCATGCCTGTAATCCCAGCACTTTGGGAGGCCGAGGTCGGTGGATCATTTGAGGTCAGGAGTTTGAGACCAGCCTGGCCAACATGCTGAAACCCTGTTTCTACTAAAAATAAAAAAATTAGCCGCGCATATTGGTGCACGCCTGTCCTCCAGGTTACTCCGGAGGCTGAGGCAGGAGAATCGCTTGAACCCGGGAGGTGGAGGTTGCAGTGAGCCGAGATCGTGCCACGGCACTCCAGCCTGGGCAACAGAGTGAGACTCTGTCTCTCAAAAAAAAAAAAGGTATGGGTATGCTAGTTTAGTAAACTGACACTTGAAAGCGTAGCTTTCTAATGATTGGAACTTGTACACAGAAGCGGTTAAGATGTTTGAGAGCAATCGAGAGTTGAAGAAGTGTCTGATTTAAAATGTGTTTTTTGAGCTCTTTCAGATTCTCATGCAATCAAAGTTCAAATTCTTCACCAGCATGTGACCACTTGGTAATCATTACTGAGTTTACATTCTTGGAAGATTATCTTTTTTTTTTTTGAGACGGAGTCTGGCTCTGTCACCCAGGCTGGAGTGCAGTGGCCGGATCTCAGCTCACTGCAAGCTCCGCCTCCCGGGTTTATGCCATTCTTCTGCCTCAGCCTCCGGAGTGGCTGGGACTACAGGCGCCCGCCACCACGCCCGGCTAGTTTTTTGTATTTTTTAGTAGAGACGGGGTTTCACCGTGTTAGCCAGGATGGTCTCGATCTCCTGACCTTGTGATCCGCCCATCTCAGCCTCCCAAAGTGCTGGGACTACAGGCTTGAGCCACCGCGCCCAGCCTATCTTATTTTAATGATCAGGAAAATCATACAAATTAATACATGCTTAATAGAGAAAACTTAAACTTTTTTTTTTTGGAGACAGAGTCTCTGTTGCCCAGGCTGGAGTGCAGTGGCGTGATCCTCTGCTTCCTGAGTTTAAGCAATAATTCTCCTGCTTCAGCCTCCTGAGTAGCTGGGATTACAGGTGCGCATCAACATGTCAAAAAAAAAAAAAAAAAGGCCGGGCGCGGTGGCTCAGGCCTGTAATCCCAGCACTTTGGGAGGCCGAGACGGGCGGATCACGAGGTCAGGAGATCGAGACCATCCTGGCTAACACGGTAAAACCCCGTCTCTACTAAAAAATACAAAAAACTAGCCCGGCACGGTGGCGGGCACCTGTAGTCCCAGCTACTCGGGAGGCTGAGGCAGGAGAATGGCGTGAACCCAGGAGGCGGAGCTTGCAGTGAGTTGAGATCCGGCCACTGCACTCCAGCCTGGGTGACAGAGCGAGACTCCGTCTCAAAAAAAAAAAAAAAAAAAAAACCAAACCAAACTTTTTTTTCTATTTAGAACTCACTCTGTATTAAAAACTAAACTGACTTTTTACATATGATTCCTTGTTTTGGTTTCTTCTTTGCAAGCTGGGTGTAGGATCTCTGATTTGCTTTTGCCACTTTGTGCAGGATGCACGGTGACTTCTTGTCCGTAAGGTGGCTGGAGTTTTCTGGCTTAATTCTTCCGTGCGTATGGTTGGGAGTCCTAGCTATAAGCAGGTCGTGTGAGCGAGTCTGGTGTTGACTCTGTAGTGAGAGTGAGTGAGTCTAGCGTCGACTCCGTAGTGTGAGGGAGCGAGTCTGGCCTCGGCTCCGTGGTGTGAGTGAGTGAGTGTGGCTGGCTGAAGATGGGACCTGCTGCGTGACATGGCCAGAGTCCACGTGCTGAGCTAGCACAGAGCAGAGGGAGGCTGCGCTTTTCAATTTATTTTATTTTTTGTACAGACAGGGTCTCACCATATTGCCCAGGCTGGTCAAGTGATCCTCCCTCCTCGGCATCCCAAAGTGCTGGGATTACAGGGGTGCACCACCGTGCCTGGCCAAGGCTCCATTTTTTGAGCAGCTGTTCTCACTGGTCATTCGCCCTCTCCACTGCAGATCAGCCGACACCCCAAGCCATCGAGCCCCAGGCCATCGTGCAGCAGGCCGCAGCCCCCAGTCGAATGCAGATGCCGCAGGGGAACCCACTGCTGCTGTCCCACACCCTGCAGGAGCTGCTGGCCAGGGACACTGTGCAGGTGGAGCTCATTCCGGAGAAGAAGGGCCTCTTCCTGAAGCACGTGGAGTATGAGGTTTCCAGCCAGGTAACCGGCAAATTGTGTGTATGTCAGGGCAGGATGGGGAAGAAAGGGTCGCATCTCAGCATCTCAGGGCAGGAGTGGTGTGACAGGAGAAGGCTGAAGGGTGAGTCTGTGCGACTGGCTATAGGCAAGATCCAGAACTCGCAGCAGGGTCAGACTGTGGAGCCGACTTTTCCACACCTTTTTTCCTTGCACCTCGCTCTGGCCCAGCCATGTCCCCACCTGGTCCAGTTCATCCTCCCCACCACTGTGCTCTGCAGTCTTGTCTTTTCTTTTCTTTTCTTTTCCTTTCTTTTCTTTTTTCTTTTCTTTTTCTTTTTCTTTTCTCTTCTCTTCTCCTTTTTCCTTCCTTCCTTCCTCCCTTCCCCACTTCCCTTCCCTTCCCTTTCCCTTCCCTTCCCTTTCCCGTTTCCTTTCCCCTTTCCCCTTTCCTTTCCTTTTTTTTTTTTTTTTTTTTGAGACGGAGTCTCGCTCTGTCACCCAGGCTGGAGTGCAGTGGCTGGATCTCAGCTCACTGCAAGCTCCGCCTCCCAGGTTCACGCCATTCTCCTGCCTCAGCCTCCCGAGTAGCTGGGACCACAGGCACCCGCCATCATACCTGGCTAATTTTTTGCATTTTTAGTAGCGACAGGGTTTCACCATGTTAGCCAGGACGGTCTTGATCTCCTGACCTTGTGATCCGCCCGCCTCGGCCTCCCAAAGTGCTGGGATTACAGGCATGAGCCACCATGCCCAGTCTTGTGTTTTTTTTTTTTTTTTTTTAATTACAAACGGAGACTTGCTGTGTTGTCTCAGCTGGTCTCAAACTCCTGGGCCCAAGCATTCCTCTCACATTGGCCTGCCAAAGTGCTTGGCTCACAGGCATGAGCCGCTGCACCTGGCCTTAAGGACGAGCGAGCAGGTCTCCCTACCCTGCCGTCTGCTCTGCTCTGCTTCATTGTGTTCCAGAGCCTGTGGCCACACGGTTCAAATGGTTGTCAGTAAAGGACGAAGGGGGTCAGAGAGGGGAGGATTCCCTTCGAGGACCGTGTCAAAGCCGCCTTGCTGTCTGGCATTGCCGTGGTTCCTGGCCCTCTGGGCCACAGTCGGAGATGTGGACCAGCCGGTGGGATGCTTCGGGGGAGCGGAGCGAGCCAGCCCTTCCTTCTGGGGCCCGGCAGCCTGGGGGCGAGGCAGCTGTGAGGGTGTGGGACGTGCTGTTCCCTGCCAGGAGCCAGCAGCTGGCCTTTCTTCCAGTCTTACTAAGCTGCCCGTCCCTTAAGTAAATTCATTGCCACGCAGGTAGCATTTGTCAAGGAGGCAGTTTGGTCACCCCCGATGTGTGTGTAATGGGCCAGCCACTGACCAGGTGGGAAGCTGCTGTGCCTCATATCGTTTGCTTAATTTTTTTTTTTTTTTTAATTTTTTTGACACAAAGTCTTGCTTTGTCGCCCAGGCTAGAGTGCAGTGGCGCGATCTCGGTTCACTGCAACCTGCGTCTCTGGGGTTCAAGGGATTCTCCTGCCTCAGCCTCCAAAGTAGCTGGGACTACAGCTGCCCACCACCACACCCAGCTAATTTTTGTATTTTTAGTAGAGATGGGATTTTGCCATGTTGGCCAGGCTGGTCTCGAACTCCTGACCTCAGGTGATCCACCTGCCTCGACCTCCCAGAGTGCTGGGAATACAGGCAGGAGCCACCGCGCCCGGCCTAAGAGTTTAAAAGTTGCATTGCCATACACGAAGGCATTACAGGATTTCTTCGTTTAGTAAAGGCCTGGTGAGAGGAGATGCACGTGGTGCTGCTGTTTTCCTGGGCTCTGTTGAGGGGAAGTGATGAGGCGGCGTGGTTTCCAATGTCAGATCTAAGCACTGAACCTTCTCTTGCAGCGCTTCAAGTCCTCCGTGTACAGACGGTACAATGACTTTGTGGTCTTCCAGGAGATGCTCCTGCACAAGTTTCCCTACCGTATGGTGCCTGCCCTGCCACCCAAGAGAATGCTGGGAGGTAAAGCTGGGCGTGCTGCCCACCGGGGGTGGAGGGGGCATGCTGCCCACTGGGGGTGGAGGGCGTGAGCCCACCCTGTGGTCCCAGCTCAGGGATGGAGCCCACTGTAGACTAGGCAGGTGCAGGGCTGCAGGGAAACTCCAGCCTTTTGGCATCTGGGGCAGAGCTATGGCTTGAGTGCAGCCTTGGTGCAGGCAGGGAGACTGGCACCCGGCATCCTTGGCCCACTGGAGCCTTCAACTGGATGACCTGGATGACTGACAGGTGGGGAAGCCCTTGCTGTGCAGGTGTGAAAGAGAACCCCACTTCCCCTCTCCAGAGTGCAGTGGCCAGGGCCCCCGAGAGCTCCCAGGAGGACTGCCAGGAGCACTGTGTACTCACCTGGCTGGCATTGCCCTGCCGGCATCTGCAAAGCCATGGGAGCCTGAGCCTTGGGTACCATGGGAGCACTCGTTGACCTCATGGAAGAGAACAGAAGTTGTGCAAGTAGGAAATGTAAGCTGCGTCTTGCAGGAGAGAAAAGACAGCATGCGGCTGCCTCACCTTCACCTCTGCCTGAAGATGGCCTTGGGCCAGGTGGGAGATCACAGATGACCTGGGAGCCCCTCCCCAGGCCTGTGTCCCCCCCGGGCTGCAGAGCACGTGGACCGCGGCTGCCAGCTCTGATCTCACTGGGGGTCTCTCCCTCAGCCCGTTCCTCCAATTCTGAATAAAACATGCTGGGGAGGCAAGTGCTTAGAGCTTGATCCTGGCTTTCCGCCGTTCCCAGCCCTTCCACAGTCACCCTGTCCTGGACGGGGGCGCAGCATCAGAGCTAACACAGTGGCTGGTTCCCCGCATCTGAAATCGTACAATGGTGCATAAGTGCTTCTGCCTCTCGCCGGTCACTGAGCAGCTCGGGGTCTGATGGTGTGATTTTCTCCCCATCCTGTGTGAACGCCACAGAGCAGATCATTCTGATCACGCTGAAGGGCATGTGGGCGCTCAGGGAAGCAGAGAGCAGAGGACGCAACAGGGATGTGGGACGCTGGCTCAGACCTGGGCATCCGAGTTGCTGAGCGCTGGCTGGTGTTCAGCACCTGGAAACCGCACACACGTGCTGCACCACTTGCGCGTTACGGAAGCGCAGCCTCATCGGAAGAGGCCTGCCAGTCTTGAGCCAGGAGGGAAGCCCCAGCCAACTGTATTTCTTTTCTTTTTTTTTTTTTTTTGAGACAGAGTCTCACTCTGTTGCCCAGGTTGGAGTGCAGTGGTACAATCTCGGCTCACTGCAGCCTCTGTCTCCTGGGTTCAAGTGATTCTCGTGCCTCAGCCTCCCAAGTAGCTGGGATTATAGACACGTGCCGCTGTGCCCAGCTCATATTTGTATTTTTGTAGTGACAGGTTTCACCACATGGCCTAGGCTGGTCTTGAACTCCTGATCTCAGGTAATTCACCTGCCTCGGCCTCCCAAAGTGCTAGGATTACAGGCGTGAGCCACTACGCCTGGCCTGTATTTGTTTTCTTTCTTTTCTTTTTTTTTTTTGAGACAGAGTCTTGCTCTGTCGCCCAGGCTGGAGTGCAGTGGTGCAATCTCGGCTCGCTGCAAGCTCCGCCTCCCAGGTTCACGCCATTCTCCCGCCTCAGCCACCCAAGTAGCTGGGACTACAGGCGCCCGCCACCACGCCCGGCTAGTATTTTGTACTTTTAGCAGAGGCGGGGGTTTCACCGTGTTAGCCAGGATGGTCTCAATCTCCTGACCTCGTGATCCGCCTCCCTCGGCCTCCCAAAGTGCTGGGATTACAGGCGTGAGCCACAGTGCTCGGCCTCTTTTATGTCTTTTTTTAGAGACAGGGTTTCGCTACGCTGGCCAGGCTGATGTAGAACTCCTTGGTCTCATGTGATCTGCCCTCCTCAGCCTCCCAAGATGCTGGGATTACAGGCGTGGGCCATCGAACCTGACTGTATTTCTTTTTTTTTTTTTTTTTTTTTTGAGACGGAGTCTCGCTCTGTCACCCGGGCTGGAGTGCAGTGGCCGGATCTCAGCTCACTGCAAGCTCCGCCTCCCGGGTTCACGCCATTCTCCTGCCTCAGCCTCCCGCGTAGCTGGGACCACAGGCGCCCGCCACCTCGCCCGGCTAGTTTTTTGTATTTTTTAGTAGAGACGGGGTTTCACCGTGTTAGCCAGGATGGTCTGGATCTCCGGACCACGTGATCCACCCGTCTCGGCCTCCCAAAGTGCTGGGATTACAGGCTTGAGCCACCGCGCCCGGCCCTGACTGTATTTCTTAATACATTAAAGTAGTATTTAAAGGCTGGGTGCTGGTGGCACATGCCTGTAATCCCAGCTAGTTGGGAGACTGAGGCAGGAGAATCCCTTAACCTGGGAGGCGGTGGTTGCAGTGAGCCGAGATGACACCACTGCACTCCAGCCTGGGTGACAAGAGCGAAACTCCGTCTCAAAAAAGAAAAAAAAGTACTTAAATACCATTTTTATTTGTGTTCATACTGAAATGTCCTGAATGCATCAGTATATGCTTTTACTTTTTTTCCCTTTAGAGTGAAAATATTTAACCTGAATGAAAGCAATGAGTAATTGGATCCTTTGCAGAGTGAGTTATAAGCACAGTGAATAGAAAAACTCGGCCGGGTGCAGTGGCTCACGCCTGTAATCTCAGCACTTTGGGAGGCCGAAGTGGGCAGATCACCTGAGGTCGGGAGTTGGAGACCAGCCTGACCAACATGGTGAAACCCCATCTCTACTAAAAATACAAAAATTAGCCGGGTGTGGTGGCGGGCACCTGTCATCCCAGCTAATTCCAGAGGCTGAGACAGGAGAATCGCTTGAACCTGGGAGGTGGAGGTTGCAGTGAGCCAAGATTGTGCCACTGCACTCCAGCCTGGGCAACAAGAGTGAAACTCTGTCTCAAAAAAAAAAAAACCTGGGTTGCGTTAGTGTTGGAGCGTAGCAAAACCCATTCGTTTGCGGAGAGAAGTGCCAGGAGGGGATTCTGGAGGATGTCTTTAATGGAGGTGATCAAAGCGACCGCTCTCGTGGTTCCCAGGACTCCCGATGGAGACAAGCAGATCTGTGGTTTTCCCTGGCAGCTCCTGGATCCAAGTGTGTGTGGCCGGAGGGGGCAACTGGGAGTGTGGCTCTAGCTTTTTCAGACCCATTGTCCGAGCAGCACTGGGGGCCCGGCCAGTGCCCTCCGCTAGCCGCTGGGCGCTCTGCCGCCTGTAGGGAGAGTTTTGAGAACTCGCCCAGAGCAGATGGGGGCCGGCACCCTGGACTCTGTCCAGTGACCCCGTGCCCTCCTCCAGCCGACAGGGAGTTCATCGAGGCCAGGAGGAGAGCCCTGAAGCGCTTCGTCAACCTGGTGGCACGGCACCCCCTGTTCTCCGAGGATGTGGTCCTCAAGCTCTTCCTGTCCTTCAGTGGCTCGGTGAGTGTGTCTGCCCTGGCCCCGGGAGGTCCCGAGCCTCCGGACCCGCCCTTTCCTTTCTCAGGTTTGGTTTCTTGTCCTCCTGGTCCCTCGTTGGACGCCCAGCAGGAATGACACGGACAAGACTTCTTTCGTCTCCATATAACAGTCTGAATGTGATTTTCAGAGGTGTCCCTGGTGTTGACTTTGCAGGATTTTGTAAATCCGTGTGGAGATCATGGGTCTCTGTGGTCACTTTGAGGATTTAGGCTGGATGTTTTGGAGGGTTTAGGGAGGTGCCAGAGACTCCAGATGGGAAGAAGTGTTTACTTAAAACAAGGCCCTGTCTGACTAGGGACCACTGGAACACAGGCTGAGTCTCCTTGTCAGAGCCACAGCACAGACCTGCAGCCGGGAATTAACTTCTTGTACACGCGCTCCGTCCAGGTCCGAGCGGGGGTTCCTTCCTCCCAGCTGCTGCGGCACAGCTTTAGTGTGTGTCAAGAAGCTATAGCTTGTGGGCACGGTGACCCACGCCTCTCATCCCAGCGCTTTGAGAGGCCGAGGCCAGATGGTCCCTTAAGCCCAGGCGTTTGAGACCAGCCTGGGCAACATAGAGAGACTTTGTCTCTGCCAAAACAAAATGAAACTGAGGCCAGGCATGGTGGTGCACACCTGTAATCCCAGTCACTCGGGAGGTGAGGCATGAGAATCCCTTGAACCCGGGAGGTGGAGCTTGCAGTGAGCTGTGATTGTGCCACTGCACTCCAGCCTGGGCGACAGAGCGAGACCCTGTCTCAAGAAAACAAAAAACAAAACAAAACAAAAATACCAACCCTGCAGCACATCTCCTATTTCCTGCAGGAGGAAGCAGCCGCCAGCCCCTCCAGGGAAGGCGGGTCAGGTGCTTTTCCTCTGCCTGTGCCTGCAGGACCCTCTCCCTGTGAGCGGAGGGGCGGGGGCTCCACTGGAATAGAGGTTTCCAGGCTCTCCTCTGTTTTCTGGAAAGCCCTTCTTGAATGGGCACCTGAGGGCCCCTGCCCGTGTCCCTGCTGCAGGAAGACACCCCCTCTCCCAGGCTGACTTCACACAAGCCTTGCTTCCTTTTGTCTTCATTTCTCTCGGAGGCAGAGGGGCCTTCGCCCTGTGCCTGGGGTGTCTCTGGGATGCGCCCGGGGATGTCTGGAGCACACAGTGGGACCTTTTGAGCCCTAGGGGTGGAAACCTTCCTTTGGAAGGCGATCTGGATTGTCAGAAGAGGAATGTGGCAGGACCTGGGAGGGGCGGTGGGGAGGGGTGCCGTGGGTCACAGGCGGGCGATACCCCTGTTCTGGGGGTAGGATGCGCCCTGTGGCCTTTCCACAGGTATCATTCTCTGTCACTTCCCGGCCTCAGTTTTCTTGCTTGCTTTCTGTTTTTAAAGATGGGGTCTCACTATGTTACCCGGGCTGGCCCTGAACTCCTGGGCTCTAAGTGATCCTCCCGCCTCAGGCTCTGAGTAGCTGGTACTACAGGCATGCATCATGCTGGGCCTCAGGTTTTTGTTTTTTGTAAAATGAGAGTTGAGTCAGATGATCATCAAGGCATCTCTGAAATTTGAGAATTCCTGGACACGTCAACAGCTGCCTATTAGGGTTTCCCCTTGTATCTCCTGGGTGGCTCCTGATTTTCAGGCATGGCTTTGCCCAGGAAGCCTCGTTCAGATGAGAGGGCTCCAGTGCTAGTGGCTGGGCCTGTCCTTCCTCTGCCCAGCAGCTCCCTGGGCTCTGGTGTCCCTGGCGCCAGGCATGCATTCCCAGGAAGGAAGACGCTTTTGCCCTGTTCTGTTGCGCTTTTGGAACCTACCAGGGTCTCAAGTATCTGCCGTCTGTCTCCGGGGCTGATGCCGCCCCCCGTCTGTGGATGGAGGGGCCGTTTCTCTGCAGAGCCGCCTCTGGTCTGTGGATGGAGTGGCTGTTTCTCTGCACAGCCTCCCCTGTCTGCGGATGGAGGTCTGTGGACGGAGGGGCTGTTTCTCTGCAGAGCCGCCCCCAATCTGCAGATGGAGGTCTGTGGATGGAGTGGCTGTCTCTCTGGAGAGCCTCCCCCCATCTGCGGATGGAGGTCTGTGGATGGAGGGGTCGTTTCTCTGCAGAGCCGCCCCCCGTCTGCGGATGGAGGTCTGTGGATGGAGGGGCCGTTTCTCTGCAGAGCTGTCCCCCGTCTGTATGGAGGTCTGTGGATGGAGGGGCTGTCTCTCTGGAGAGCTGTCCCCCGTCTGCGGATGGAGGTCTGTGGATGGAGGGGTCGCTTCTCTGCAGAGCCGCCCCCCGTCTGTGGATGGAGGTCTGTGGATGGAGGTCTGTGGATGGAGGTCTGTGAATGGAGGGGCTGTTTCTCTGCAGAGCCGCCCCCCGTCTGTGGATGGAGTGGCTGTGCCTCTGGAGAGAGGCTGCAGGTTTGTGGGGCTTCTGCTGTGAAGCCAGGACATTCTGTTTGGTGAGAAAAACACCTAAGGGAGAGTCAAGAGATTGCAGAATCCTAATGTCAAAGCCAACATATGGAAATGTGTTTCTCCTGAGGAAGGACGGCATTCCGCTGCACAGTGGCCCACGCCCCACAGCCGCTTTCTTGCTGCCTGTAGAAGAGGGTGAAGCTGTCTCTTTTCCTTTTGCAGGATGTGCAGAACAAGTTAAAGGAGTCAGCACAGTGCGTCGGGGACGAATTCATGAACTGTAAGCTGGCTACCAGGGCCAAGGTATTTTTCTAACTTTGAAGAGTCCTTCCCTTTTTAACCAGAGAAACAACAGTTTTAACCGTTTGTAGTGATTCTGCCTCGTCTGCGTGGCAAGGATTATACTGACATCTGTCGCATGGTTTCCTCATTTAACCCTCGTTTCAGCTGCTCTGACACAGGGCTGGGAGGCCTGTTTTACGGATGGAGAAACAGGCTCGGCGAGCCAAGGCCCCGAGCCTCTAAGCAGCAGGGCTGGGATGTGGCTGAGCTCTGACCTCAGGCCCTCCAGGCACCCCGTGCCCTCTGCCCCTTTCTGTGACTCAGACAGCCGGATGCTTGTGTCACTGCCTCTTCAGATTTCTGGGGATTCATTGTTGCATCTGTTTATGATTGAATGTTTGAAATCTGGCCTTTTTCCAAAAAGGACTAAGGTTAGGGTAGTTTTTTTGTTTTTTGTTTTTTCTTTTTAAACCTCTTCTTCAGGCCGGCACGGTGGCTCATGCCTGTAATCCCAGCACTTTGGGAGGCTGAGGCTGTCGGATCACTTGAGGTCAGGAGTCTGAGACCAGCCTGGCCAACATAGCAAAACCCCATCTCTAATAAAAATACAAAAAAACCCCAAAAAACTGGCCAGGCATGGTAGCTCACACCTGTAATCCTAGCACTTTGGGAGGCCGAGGCGGGCGGATCACGAGGTCAGGAGTTCAAGACTAGCCTAACATAGTGAAACCCCGTCTCTACTAAAAATGCAAAAATTAGCCAGGTGCGATGGCGCACACCTGTAATCCCAGCTACTCGGGAGGCTGAGGCAGGAGAATCGCTTTAACCCAGGAGGCAGAGGTTCGAGTGAGCCGAGATCATGTGCCACTGCACTCTAGCCTGGGTGACAGAGACTCCATCAAAAAAAAGAAAAGGCCGGGCGCGGTGGCTCAAGCCTGTAATCCCAGCACTTTGGGAGGCCGAGACGGGCGGATCACGAGGTCAGGAGATCGAGACCATCCTGGCTAACACGGCGAAACCCCGTCTCTACTAAAAAATACAAAAAACTAGCCGGGCGAGGTGGTGGGAGCCTGTAGTCCCAGCTACTCTGGAGGCTGAGGCAGGAGAATGGCGTGAACCCGGGAGGCGGAGCTTGCAGTGAGCTGAGATCCGGCCACTGCACTCCAGCCTGGGTGACAGAGCGAGACTCCGTCTCAAAAAAAAAAAAAAAAAAAAAAAAAATTAGCTAGGCCTGGTGGCAGGCACCTGTAATCCCAGCTACTTGGGAGACTGAGGCAGGAAGATTACTTGAACCCAGGAGGCGGAGGCTGCAGTGAGCCGAGGTCATGTTACCGCACTCCAGCCTGAGGAACAGACTCAGACTGTCTCAAAAACAACAATAGCGGCCGGGCGCGGTGGCTCAAGCCTGTAATCCCAGCACTTTGGGAGGCCGAGACAGGCGGATCACGAGGTCAGGAGATCGAGACCATCCTGGCTATCACGGTGAAACCCCGTCTCTACTAAAAATACAAAAAACTAGCCGGGCGAGGTGGCGGGCGCCTGTAGTCCCAGCTACTCCGGAGGCTGAGGCAGGAGAATGGCGTGAACCCGGGAGGCGGAGCTTGCAGTGAGCTGAGATCCGGCCACTGCACTCCAGCCCGGGCTACAGAGCAAGACTCCGTCTCAAAAAAAAAAAAAAAAAAAAAAAAACAACAATAGCAACAACAAAAAACCCAGAAAAAAACCTGCTTCTTCATACAAAAATAAAAAAATCTAATTTTATTTTATTTTATTTTTTGAGACAAGGTCTTGCTCTATCCCCAAGGCTGTAGTGCAGTGGCACAATCATAGGTCATTGCAGCCTTGACCTGCCGGGTTCCAGCGATTCTTCCACCTCAGCCTCCCATAACAGCTGGGACTACAGGCGTGTGCCACAACACTTGGCTGATTTGTTTGTTTTTGGTATAGATGAAGTCTCACTATGTTGCCCAGGCTGGCCTTGAACTCTTGGCCTCAAGCAGTCCTCCTGGCATGGCCCCCGCAAAGTACTGGGATTATAGGCATGAGCCACCACGCCTGGCCAGATCTTTTACCTTCATTTTACTCACTGAGCTTTCTGTTTTCTGAACACTGGTAGCTAGTATCAAAGCTTCTAAAAAGTCTTTGGGAATAAGTGAGGCATACAAGAGGCCTTCCCCCCATGTGGAGAGTCTTTCAGGGATTTATGTTCATTGTGTTTCACTTGAAGATTGTTTGTTTTTATTTTTGTTGTTTTCTGGAGACAGGGTCCCCAGGATGGACTGCAGTGTTGTGATCATGGTTCTTTGCAGCCTGGAACTCCTGGGCTCAAGTGATCCTCCTGCTCAGCCCTCTGTAAGCGCCTGGGACCACAGGCGCTCCACCACGCCTGGCTAATTTTTTGATTTTTTGGGAGAGATGGAGTCTCACTGTGTTGCCTAGGCTGTTCTTAAACTCCCAGGCTCTGGCGATCCTCTTGCCTCTCTCCCAGAGTGCTGGGGTACAGGAGTGAGTCACTGTATCTAGCTAAAGATTATTATTATTATTATTTTTTGAGATGGAGTCTCGCTCTGTCGCCCAGGCTGGAGAGCAGTGGCACGATCAAGGCTCACTGCAAGCTCCGCCTCCCGGGTTCATGCCATTCTCCTGCCTCAGCCTCCCGAGTAGCTGGGACTACAGGCGCCCAACACCACGCCTGGCTAATTTTTTGTATTTTTAGTAGAGATGGGGTTTCACTGTGGTCTTGATCTCCTGACCTCGTGATCCACCCACCTCGGCCTCCCAGAGTGCTGGGATTATTTGAGGGTTTTGTTGGTTTGTTTGTTTTGAGACAGAATCTTGCTCTGTCGCCCAGACTGGAGTGCAGTGGTATGATCTCAGCTCACTGCAACCTCTGCCTCCCAGGTTCAAGCAATTTTCCTGTCTCAGCCTCCAGAGTAACTGGGATCACAGGCGCCCGCCACCATGCCCAGCTAATTTTTATATTTTTTGTAGAGACGGGGTTTCACCATTTTGGTCAGGCTGGTCTTGAACTCCTGACCTCAGGTGATCCACCCGCCTCGGCCTCCCAAAGTGCTGGGATTACAGGCGTGAGTGACCGCCCCTGGCCTTATTTGAGTGTTTTTGGATAGGTCTTCCGGTGTGATGGGATTTCAGTGGACTCTGTGGTCCTCATCCCAGGGCTCATTTGTCTTCGTGTTTGTGGCATGCGGGTGATGACGGTTTTCGTTTCTTTTTTGGACGTACAGAGTGATCCCTGCAGGCCTGGAGGAGTTGGGCTCTCGGGGTGGCTCATGGACCTGCTGGGTCTCCCGTGGCTCAGCTTTTGGGGGACTGGCTGCTCCCGTCTGACAGGTGCTCCCCAGCGAGTAACACACAGTCTTTCTCCCCCTCCGCATCACGTCAGGACTTCCTCCCAGCTGACATCCAGGCTCAGTTTGCCATCAGCCGGGAGCTAATCCGGAACATCTACAACAGCTTTCACAAGCTTCGCGACAGGGCCGAGCGGATTGCGTCGCGGGCCATCGACAACGCGGCAGATCTTCTCATATTCGGGAAGGAGCTAAGGCAGGTGACCTTTCAGCTTCTGCAGGGGCACGCACGGTGGGACGGGAATCCACGCTGGTGAAGGGCTTGGGCAGAAAGTGCATTTACTGTAATAACCAGCATCCTGACCTGTTTCACTCCAGAAGGGGCAGAAAGTGGGTCAGGCACAGGGGGGTCATATTTAGAAGAAACACGGGAGAATTTCAGCCCTGAAACACAGATTTCTGAGCACGAGTAAATGCTCACCAGTTTCTAGTCTGGTAGTTTTCCCACTGTCAGGATGAGACTTTAAAAAAAGATCCCAGGCCAGGCTGGGTGGCTCACGCCTGTGATCCCAGCATTTTGGGAGGCCAAGGTGGGTGGATCACTTGAGGTCAGGAGTTCGAGACCAGCCTGACCAACATGATGAAACCTTGTCTCTGCTAAAAAAGTACAAAATTAGCTGGTCGTGGTGGCACATGCCTATAATCCCAGCTACTCGGGAGGCTGAGGCAGGAGAATTGCTTGAACCCAGGAGGTGGACATCGCAGTGAGCCGAGATTGTGCCATTGCACTCCAGCATGGGCAACAAGAGCGAAACTTCATCTCAAAAAATAAAAAAATTAAAAAAAGAGCCCTGGCTGGGCACGGTGGCTCACGCCTGTAATCTCAGCACTTTGGGAGGCCAAGGCGGGTGGATCATGAGGTCAGGAGTTCAAGACTAGCCTGACCAAGATGGTGAAACTCCCTATCTACTAAAAATACAAAAAAAAAAAAAAATTAGCTGGGCATGGTGGTGGGCGCCTGTAATCCCAGCTACTTGGGAGGCTGAGGCGGAGAATTGCTTGAACTTGGGAGGCGGAGGTTGCAGTGAGCTGAGATTGTGCCACTGCACTCCAGCCTGGGCGACAGAGCAAGACTCCATCTCAAAAAAAGAAAAAAAGATCCCTTTGACTTGGGGAAGAACAGACCATGGGCTGGCAATGCTTCCTTTGCCTGAGGGGAGGGGAGACCCCACCCAGGACTCTGCTCCCCCCAGCAGTGCCCCTTACCTGTGCACACATGTCACCTGGGGGCTGGTAGGGAAGAACAGATGCAGCAGGGCCTGGGGTGCAGCCTCAGGGCCACTCTTTCTCCTGGGCTTCCAGGGTCCCCACAGGCCACTCTTTGAGCAGCAGGGGCACAGGACGGGGGAGCATGCAGGTTGCCGTGGAGGACGCAGTGTTGAGAGCTGCACGTCTGTGGCGGGGGATGCCAGGCTTGACTGCGGGGTGAGCTCCAGGTCTTGAGTGTCTCCTCTCGTGTGCTTGCTCCCTCAGTGCAATCGGGTCCGACACAACCCCGCTGCCCTCCTGGGCCGCTCTGAACAGCAGCACCTGGGGGTCCCTGAAGCAGGCTCTGAAAGGCCTGTCTGTGGAATTCGCGCTGCTCGCCGATAAGGCCGCACAACAGGTGAGTGGATTGGTTCTCCCAGGCGCCTGTTCCAGAGAACACACTATGCCTTGGCATGGGGAGCGCCTCCTGCTTACACGGGCTTCACGGTTTGTTTTTGTTTTGTTTTTTTGAGACGGAGTCTCGCTGTGTCACCAGGCTGGAGCGCTGTGGTGCGATCTCGGCTCACTGCAACCTCCGCCTCCCGGGTTCAAGTGATTCTCCTCCCTTAGCCTCCTGAGTAGCTAGGACTACAGGTGTCCACCACCGTGGCTGGCTGATTTTTTGTATTTTTAATAGAGACGAGGTTTCACCATGTTGGTCAGGCTGGTCTCCTGACCTCAGGTGATCCGCCCACCTCGGCCTCCCAAAGTGCTGGGATTACAGGCGTGAGCCACTGCGCCCGGCCAGCTTCCCAGTTGTGAGCTGAGTGAGTGAGCAGCTGTGCCCTGGGTGGGAGCTGCCTGTCCCCATCTGTTCCTGGTGGCTCCCTAGGAGTGTTTATGCTTTCGAGAGGGGTTGCCAGTGACAAAACAGATAGGGCTCTAGTCTTGAGTGTTGATTTTGCTGAGGTTGGAAGAGAAGATAGACTCTGTCTTTGAAAAGATCATCTCAGGCTTCCAGGCATACTCCTGGGTGGACCAGATAGTTCCCACTTTGCTGTCTGAGTCAACTAGGATTTGGCACTGGAGACTTAACTCATCAGAATGATGATGAAGCCCCAGCACCCAAGAGGCTCCCACCTCCCACTCCACACACAACCTCAGGAAGTGCTTCTGCTGCATGGGCAGAAGCTGTTTTTAGAAATCCGCCAAGATCTTGGAGTCGTTTGGGATCAGTTTGAAGATACGGTGTTTACTATCACGCTGCAAAGCTCATCTGGGTGCTTTTATGTTAAAAAACTATTAGTGGCTGGGCATGGCGGCTCACACCTATCATCCCAGTGCTTTGGGAGGCCGAGGCAGGAGGACTGCTTGAGCCCAGGAGTTCGAGACCCAGCCTGGGCAACAGAGCAAGATCTCATCTCTATAAAAAAAAAAATTAGCCAGGGGTGGTGGTGCATGCCTGTAGTTCCAGCTACTCAAGAGGCTGAGGTAGGAGGATCACCTGAACCCAAGAGGTAGAGGCTTCAGTGAGCCGTGATGGTGCCACTGCACTCCAGCCTGGGCGACAGAGTGAGACCCGGTCTCAAAAATAAAAAAAAGCTGACGTAGTTGTGAACGTGGGAGCTTGCTACCTAGTTCCTATTTCTTGGGAAAGTGGCCTCCAGGCTGCTTGTATTGGTTTGAAGTAAGTGATCAGATCATGCCCATGAGGGCCGCGCTCCCCGCTGAGCCCCGGAGCTCCTGATGGCTTGGTGAACCCACATGCTGTGGAGTCGGGGCTTTTCAAGCTGGAACCGGGGCGCTCAGGTGCCCGTGACGTTTTTCGTGCTGAAGAGGAAATTTGATGTCTTTGCTGGTGTGGAAAGTCCTGGGTTTTCTTCCTCTTCCGCCCCCGTGCTTGTGTGTTCCCTTTAGAAACGGAGGGAGGGCACTGTTGTTGTCTGTGGATTGGGGCTGAGTCTATTCTGTCTTCAGGTCTGTGTGCCCACTGCCCCCAGGTGGAGGGGACCGAGAACGGGGGGCTGGGGGCTTGTCAGCATAGAGACAGAGGAGCTCAGGGCCACCTGCCCTGGGCATCGTGTGTCTGTGCTGTGACTGTGCTCAAGCTACTTTGGTCTCCAGGCCTCAGTTTCCCCATCAATTAAATACAAGGGGGTTGGACTATATTATTAAAAGAGCTATTTCCTTATTTTTATTTATTTATTTTTTTGAGATACAGTCTTGCTCTGTCGCCCAGGCTGGAGTGCAGTGGTGTGATCTCGGCTCACTACAACCTCTGCCTCCTGGGTTCAAGCGATTCTCCTGCCTCAGCCTCCCGAGTAGCTGGGATTACAGGTGCCCACCACCACGCCTGGCTAATTTTTGTATTTTTAGTAGAGACGGGGTTTCACCATGTTGGCTGGGCTGGTCTCAAACTGCTGACCTCAAGTGATCCGCCCACCTCGACCTCCCAAAGTGCTGGGATGACAGGCACGAGCCTCTGTGCCCGGCCAAAAGAGCTGTTTCTGTAACCTGCTGACCCTTTCCTCCAAACTCCGTGTGCAAAGCATAAAAGGTGTTCCTGTCGTAGGGACCCAGACCCTCGCCACATTCCACTCCCTCTGCAGCAGGTGGCTGCCGGCGGGGACCCAGAGTGCCCCAGGGCTCTGCAGAGCGCAGGATCAGCATCACTCATGAGGTGATTTCCAAGGTTTTTTCTGATTCAGCCCTGGACGCCGCATTTCCACGGTTGAGGCTTCTGGTGCAGTAGGAGTTTGTGGCTTGAGGTTTTGCCCAGCTCTGTGACTCTTGGACATCTCATGAGTTGTGTTTGGGGACTGCAATGTCTGGAGAAGTGCTGTTTCCTGAATCTCTTTCACTGTCCTTGGTTGTGGTGAAATGGAGCTTTTACGTGGAATGAACCTCGAGGCCTTTCATTTGATGCAGCAAAAGTTCCATCTCACCCTTGCTGTTCAGTCAGAGGCAGGGAGGACCGTTTTTCCTAATTCTGCTTGTACTTACACCAGTTTTACTCTCCCCAGACCTATCAGGAGCTGAAGGTAGCCATATCCCAGCAAGACACGTGAGACTCGGAGTAGGGTCTGTGTGTTCCACGGTGATGGGGCCTTCGCCTTGGTTAAAGGCATTGATGGTTACGGGCTGCATGTGGCCCAGGATGGCTTTGAATGTGGCCTAACACAAGTCCGTAAACTTGGCCGGGAACAGTGGCTCACGTCTGTAATCTCAGCACTTTGGGAGGCTGAAATGGGCAGATCACCTGAGGTCAGGAGTTCGAGACCAGCCTGGCCAACATGGTGAAACCCCATCTCTACTAAAAATACAAAAAATCAGCCAGGCACAGTGGCACACACCTGTAATCCCAGCTACTCGGGAGGCTGAGGCAGGAGAATCGCTTGAACCTGGGAGGCGGAGGTTGCAGTGAGCTGAGATCACGCCACTGTATTCCAGCCTGGGTAGCAGAGGAAGACCCTGTCTCAAAAAACCCCAAATCTGTAAACTTTCTGAAAACATGAGATTTATGCACAGACTTCCTTCCTTCCTTCCTTCCGTCCTTCCTTCCTTCCTTCCTTCCTTCCTTCCTTCCTTCCTTCCTTCCTTCCTTCCTTCCCTCCCTCCCTCGCTCCCTCCCTCGCTCCCTCCCTCTCTCTCTTTTGCTCATCAGCTGTCACAGTGTTAGTGTATTTTATGTGTGGCTCAAGACAATTCTTCTTCTTCCAGTGTGGCCCAGGGAAGCCAAAACATTGGACACCCCTGGTTTCGGGCCTTGTCTAGCACTGAACCACAGACGGGACTTGGTGACAAATGACACAAGCAGAGGGACCCCCGAGTTCCCCCCCTTCTGCTGGGTCAGGGAATAAGCCTCCATTCTCCTGAGCCCCTGCCTGGTCAGGTGGGAGCTGGGCATCTGTGGTCAGCTGGCGTTTTCCGTCTTGAGTTTTAGAAACTCTTAGCACACCTCTTCTCCTGGCACATTTTACTGGCTGGAATCCCAGCTGCTTTGGGTGTGGGGTTGTTGGCTGGGGAGCTTCCTTGTTCAGTCGGCCTGAGGTCTGGCCTGGGCCAGTTCCTTCCTCCCAGAGTCAGAGGGGCTCCCCAGAACCACCAGCCAGGTCTGCAGGGGGCCCCCTTCCCCACCAGCCCACCCATGACCAGGCGGAGACGCCTTTGAGCCCAGGAGTCTTGATGGGAACAAGGCCTGCGTTCCCGCGGTACAGGGGTATCTTAGGGTCCCCTGGGGTACAGCAGAGCCTGGGCAGCACCCCTGGCTCCCAGTCCAGGACTGTGTCCCATAAAACTCCTTCTTGTCATTTCTTCTGCCTGCACCGTCTCCTGCTGAGCTTGACGTGCAGGGCGTGGGGTGAGCTTTCTACCCCTGCCACGGGTGGAGCCCGGGGAATCGTGGGGGGAGCGTGGTCTCCCTGAACTGCTCAGTGAGCTGCGGGGACTGAGGGCGGGAGCTGTGGGGACCGGAGCCCTTCAGGGCCCGGGTGTGACTGAAGGCGTCGGTGTTGGGGGTTTCCCCAGGATACCTGCCCTCAGCCTGGCTTGGTTGCGGTTGTGGCTGGGGGGTCGGTGGTGAGCTGTGCAGGTCAGTGGTGGATGGGCTGCCCCCTCCACTGCCTTCCCCGGACCCCTGCTGTCTCCAGAGCTTGGATGCTCCCCGCTGTGGCAGCCGGAGCCCCGGGATTTGGACGGACTCTTCATACCGCAGATGCCTCTGAGCACTGTGCGTCCGGCCCTGTGCACTGTGCCTGGCCTGCGCCCCCACCGAGCGCTGCTACCCGTGAAAGCCGGGCCGGCGGAGGCAGTTTCTGCGTGGGGTCCGGCCCGTGGGGGCTACCTCGTGTCCCCGGGTGCTGTGGTGATCCTAGGAGCAGGGCATCCCTCTGCCATGACGGGGCCCCCTTCCACTCCAGGACTGCCCGCCGTTTGCTGTGCACTCACTGCCCTGTTGGGCTCTCTCTGTGGCTGTGCTGCCCGCACAGAGCCTCGTGTGAGGGCCAGTGTCCACCGCCACCCCCGCCGCCGAGTGTGGTGCTTCTGCGTGCAGCCCGAGGCGGCCGCCTCTCTTCCTGCATCAGCAGCACGTCCTGCCTGCAGCTGCCGTCTCTCCTACCCTGCGCCCCCTTCCCAGGCCTGCGTTTCTCTCTCCTGTTACTGATGCGTAGACCACACCCTCGTTCTCCCCCGTGTCCCTCCCGGGCGTCCACGTTTTCCACACAGCTCACAGCATGCGATGGGAGCTCGGGTTTTCCGCAGTGCTTGATGGAGCCGTAGGAGTGGGGGGTCGGGGGCGCCTGGCTCTCCCAGTGTGTGTCGGGAGATTGGCCGGCTTTGCGAAGGCCTGAGGCAGGCGCGGCAGGCCGGGCTGATGAGCAGGAGGGCGGGCAGCCGTCCCGCGGGAACGCAGGCCTTGTTCCCCATCCAGACTCCTGGGCTCGAAAGCGTCTCTGCCTGGTCATGGGTGGGCCGGTGGGGAAACGGGCCCCCTGCAGACCTGGCTGGTGGTTCTGGGGGGCCCCTCTGACTCTGGGAGGAAGGAACCGGTCCAGGCCAGGCTTGGGTCTGAGTTCCCGGGCAGGGGCCGGGTCCTGTATGCATCCGCGTGGGTGAGCTCCCCCTCGCCTTCCAGGGTAAGCAGGAAGAGAATGACGTGGTGGAGAAGCTGAACCTCTTCTTGGATCTGCTGCAGTCCTATAAGGTGAGTCTTGGCTGCTCCTTGGTTGGGGGCAGAACTTTCAGGAATGATCTTAGGATCCTTCAAGGGTCTAACTCCTGGGAGACGGAGGAGGAGCTGAGAAGCCCGGGCTGCAGGGGGAGACGGGGCCTTCCGTCTCGCGGGGCTGCTTCCCTCGGCCGGCTCCGCAGGGCCTGGTGCGGACACTGAGGGCAGCGGCGAATGGCTCCCCTGGCCCGGCAGGACCTGTGCGAGCGGCATGAGAAGGGCGTGCTGCACAAGCACCAGCGGGCGCTGCACAAGTACAGCCTGATGAAGAGGCAAATGATGAGCGCCGCCGCGCAGAACCGCGAGCCGGAGTCCGTGGAGCAGCTGGAGTCCCGCATCGTGGAGGTGGGTGGCGTGGCGGCGGAGCAGGCCCGTGGGAGCCTTTCCCTTCCTGGCCATGGTGGGACCACAGCCGTCCTGGTGGGCTCCCCTGGGTTGGCTCCATGTGTCTGGAACAGAGCTGGGGGTGCAGTGGAGGCAGGGAGCCGGCCCGGGTGCCCAGAGTGACGCGGCTCCCTGCCCGGCGCTCCCTCCCCGGCCCTCTCTTTACCTCGCCACCTTCCAAATGCCTGGTGAAGGCTGAAGGAGAAGGGGCCGTCCTGGCTCAGGGAGCGCGGTGGTGTTCCGGCCTTGGTGCTCCCGTTGCCGGCTGGGCGCAAAGGGCGGCTGTTTGCTTTGCAGCAGGAGAACGCGATTCAGACAATGGAGCTGCGGAACTACTTCTCCCTGTACTGCCTGCACCAGGAGACGCAGCTCATCCACGTCTACCTGCCCCTCACCTCCCACATCCTCCGCGCCTTCGTCAACTCTCAGATCCAAGGGCACAAGGAGGTGAGTCCGCCTTGCCCTGGCCGCTGTCTCAGCCATGGCCTTTCTTTCTCCCGCCGCCCTTCCTTCCAGCCTGGCAGCGCGGTGGCCGGCCACCCTCGAGAGGTATTTTAGTGCAGTTGGGGTCCTTATGGGCCTTGGAACACGGTGCTCACCCAGATCTTCTAGTCTCCTGTGTAGCCAAGATCAGAATCGTGAGGGTGTCCCCAGTGATTCCTGCAGGGTGGAGGGAGGCGCAGACAGGGACAGTTTGCCTTCTGGAGGGATTTGAGGAGTCCGAGGCTCCAGCACCCCGAGGCGGAGAGAAGGGTTCTGGGCGCCTGGGAGTGCCCTAGGTGGGTGTTTTTCGAAGATCCCTGGCCAGCCTCCTCCAGATGGCGGTTCCTTCAGCCTGTGAGAAGAAACGCTGCCAAGGTCGTGGGGGAAGCCTCCCTTGATTTCTGGTGGCTAGCTCACGGCAGCGCTGCTGCGATTACAGGCGCGAGCCCCTGTGCCCGGCTGAAACTCTGTTTATTAAGTAGCTGCAAGCAGTTTTGAAGCCGTGGTCTGTGGTTTGTGTTGAACGGCACCGAGTGTCTGGGATGGTCACGAGATTCCACACTGTCCCCGGGAGGTGCTTGGTGCCTTGGGGGCCGTCCGGCAGTTTGGGAATGGCAGGCCGGAGGCGGCCGTGGTGCGGCTGGAGAGGTGGGGACAGCTGCTGTATTAGGAGCATCACTGTGACACGGCCAGGGTCTCAGGGACCAGGTTGGGCTTGGACATGTGAGTGGCTGGGTGTGTTCTCAGTGAAGGAATGTGACCAACAGGCGGGGCCCTGTCCTGCCCGGGGCATGATGCCATAACCCCAGTCCTACCAGGTTTTTTATTGTGATGAGGAATTTCCAGTCCTGTGATGCTGAGATGAGTGTTCTGTGGTCCAGTGACTCAGCCTCCCCTGCAGGCCCCCAGGGTGCGCCCTGCCCTTCTCTGGCCACCTGAGCCCCTGCCCGGCAGGTCTTGGCCTGACCCCTGCCTCACTGCCACGCTCCCCTCCTCCATCCACAGCATCTGTTCCTTACCCTGGTTCCCAAAGTGCTTGGCGAGTGGGGCTGCCGTTTGCATTCGGTTTGGGTGTTACTGATTTGGTGGATGTGGTCTCTGTGTTTCTGGTTTGCTGTTTGGTTTTGAGATGGAGTCTTGCTCTGTCACCCAAGCTGGAGGGCAGTGGTGTCATCATAGCTCACTGCAGCCCCAGCCTTCCGAGTAGCTGGGACCACAGGCAGGCGCCACCACGTCCGACTAATATTTCTGATTTTCTGTGGAGACAGGGTGTCCCTATGTTGCCCAGGCTGGCCTTGGTGTTTGACCTGTCAAGGCTTCCATGAGGCCAGTGCCCGCACGGCAGCTAGAGCACGTACTGGCAATGACGCGATAGTAATGTTTCTCACGATTCCACGGCAGGCAGATCTGCGGCCCTTTGGTCCTGGGTGCAGGGACCGAGGCGTGGGCGTCTGTGACCACAGGTCACATGAGGTCGCTGGTCCACTCCTCGTTTGGGCTTTCTCTGTGCAGGATGGGCAGTACTGGTTCTGCCAGAGGTTCGAGCAGCTGATGCACCCGAGGGCCTCTCCCTCCCTGTCACTGGCAGGGGAAGGAATTGGGATTAGAGCGTGAGGAGCAGCCCCGGCCCCGCCTGCTGATGTTGTTCTCTTCGTGTTCCCTTCCAGATGAGCAAGGTGTGGAACGACCTGAGGCCCAAGCTCAGCTGCCTCTTTGCGGGACCACACAGTGCCCTGACCCCACCGTGTTCCCCGCCGGAGGACGGCCTGTGTCCTCACTAGCGCCTGAGGCTGAGGTGGTGCTCCCTGCGGCCGCACTAAAACCTCTTTCCAAACGGTGTGTCCGGTGTAATTCCCTTTGGACGGCAGCTCCCCTCCCCACCACGTGCTGCAGCCGGAGCAGAGGAGCTCACGCCTGCGGGTCGGGAGGGGCATCCATGGACCACAGGGGCAGCTGGGCCACACTGCCCTTCGCCCTGTGGCCTGCTAGCCTGGTGGAGAGGGGTGGTGGGGTTCTCTGGAATGGTTTTCTTCTGATACCCAGAGCCCTGCCGGGAGGCAGGGATCTCTCATCTAATAGAGTTTGTGCTTGGGAGAGCGTGGGGGCGGGGCCTCCAGGTGCTGGAACAGTCGGGAGGGGCAGCGTCATGGTGCTGTCAGCCGAGGAGAGAGAGAGGGCAGGGCCGCCCTGCAGCCCAGGCATGGGACTGACCACGGACAGCAAGGGGACAGCCAGTGGTGCCAAGGCCGGGAGGGAGGGCCGTCGGGCATAGGGCACGCACGGTGAATTTTCTAGGGAACTCGCTGCAGTCAACACCAGGAGCCCTGGTCTGGGAGTGGCCTGTGGGGTCCAGTGGCCTCATGCCCTGTGCCCATACCATGACCCCATGTGTGCCCCTGTGTCCACACCATGACCCTGTGTGTGCTTGTGGTCTCAGGCCTGGAAGACAAAGGCGTGACGGAGAGCTGCGGCTCTGAGCGCGGGTGCTACAGCGGCTCTGTTCTCATCCCCTGGACTCCCTTGATTTCTGGTGACCAGTGTTGGAGTCTGCACCGTGCGGCACTGAGGCTGGATGGGCTGGCAGAGGACAGGTGGGGGCGTGGGGGACGTGTGTTCCATTCCAGCTGGGGCTTTAGAGGAGGGATAGCCCCTTTTTAAGTGGATTTTCTTCTCTGAGGCGCCTAGAGCCCTCCTCCCAGCCTCTTGCTACACACTTGCCGTCCCGGCCACCTGCCCACAGAGGGGACTGGTCTTCCAGGCCCCTTGCCTTCTCTGGATGAGGAAGGCCATTCTCCTGAGCTCTGTGGGGGGGTGAAATGTCCACCTCAGGCCTGGGTCTGCTCCTGCCCCAAACCCCTTTTGTGGAAGGCACATGGAGCCAGGCTGGGCTCCTAGACCCCTGCACTTCTCTGGAGCCTGAGGCCCCCCCTGGCCGGGGGGAGGTGCTGGAAGAGGTCCTCCGGGCTCCAGGCTTTCCGAGGTCCCTCCTTTCTGCAGCTGCTCGCTGGCCTCCGGGGTGTTCTCTCCTCTCACGGAGGACGCTTCCCTTCTTCCTGTACCTATGGGCAGCTCATGGCCCCGGGATGGAAAGGGGACTGTGTGTGCCTCACAGGCAGGGGATCCGTCGTCCACCGTGAGCCAGCCAGAGGGAGCGGCTGTGCTGACTTGGGGGCTGTGGGGCTCGGGCCCAGCCCGGCCTGTGGTTCTGCTGGTGCCTTCCTGCTGTGGGCTGGGCTGCTTCCTCCTGGCCAGATGAGCAGAGGGCATGTTCCCCCTTGGAGCCCAGTGGGTGGGCTGTCCTGTGAGTCCCTAGCCCACTCGAGTCTTGGGCTGTGCTGCCTTCTGACCCCCCTCTGCAGAGACAGGTTCTCAGTTGGCATGAGTGGCACCGTGACACTTGAGCCATGAAGCATGACCCTGTGTGGGCAGAAGGCTGCAAGGACTCTCCGTCCTTCCTGCACCTGCCTGGGGCCTGTCCAGCTGCAGGACCACGGAGGCTGTGGGGAGCCGTGGCGGGTGTCAGGCGCTGTGGCCTCTGTGTCTCCAGAGTAGGCGAGGCACGCGCTCCTGACGCAGCCCTCCAAGGAGAGAGCAAAACTTCAGAATGAGCTTTTCTGAAGGAGCTTTCCTGGCAGGGACTCCGGGGTCAGTGAGTGTATGAGAGGCCACATGCCTGGTGGCATCTCCCTGTGGTGGAAACTTCAGGATCAGGGTCTCAGGGTCCTCGTATCCAGAGGCTGAGGACAGAGCTGGAAAGCAAGAGGGCAGGGGTGAGGAGGGAGCAGGAGGGCAGGGGTGAGGGGGAACAGGAGGGCAGGGGTGAGGTGGAGCAGAAGAGGGGTGAGAGGGAGCAGGAGAGCAGGGGTCGGGGGTACAGAAGGGCAGGGGTGAGGAGAGAGCAAGAGGGCAGGGATGAGGGGGGACAGGAGGGCAGGGGTGAGGAGAGCAAGAGGGCAGGGGTTGGGGGGCAGGAGAGCAGGGGGTGAGGGGGGCAGGAGGGTTAGGAAGGCAGGGGTGAAGGGGGGCTGGAAGGCAGGGGTGAGGGGGGACAGGAGGGCAGGGGTGAGGACAGCAAGAGGGCAGGGGTTGGGGGGCTGGAGAGCGGGTCCTGGAGAGCAGGGGTGCGAGGGTCAGGAGGGCGGGGTGAAGGGGGGGCTGGAGGGCAGCCTGTCCTCCATGTGTGACTGTGGTCACTTCCTGTGTGCCCTGGTGTCGGCTCTGTGGAGGGGTGGGCACTGGCTTTGGAACACCTCCCTCCCAGTGCCTTCTAAAGGGCAGCAGGAAGAGGCCTGCCAGGCAGGGGCAGCAGAGGCCACCTTTCTTCTTCCTCCTTGGCCTCCGCCCTGTGCTGCCCGGGCAGGTCCCCAGGCCCAGGCGCTGAGAGGCTGTTTACTGCTGCAGGTGGAGGTCCGGTGCTGGAGGGAGGGGAGTTCCCCGCACGCCTCTCCAGCCCTCCTGCTGCCCATGGCCCAAGCCCAAGCCCAGGCCCAAGCCCAAGCCTGTGCCGGTCATTGCGGCCTCATCCAGCTGGCAGGGACAGCTGTGTGTGATGCTGCTGGAGATGCCAGATGCCATGTGCCCTGCGAGGACGGCTGGCGGGGCCGCGGGAGGGGGACTGCCAATCATGGTGAAAGGGGACATTTTCACTGGGTCCTCCTGGTTCGTGTCCTGCGTACTCGGGGGGCACTGTGCAGACAGCTGCCCTTTGTCTGCCGGAGACAGTGCGGGCAGGGAGACAGGTTTAGGGCTCTGACAAGGGGCACGGGGACTCCGAGCTGAGGGATGGATGTCAGGGCGGCTCTGTGCGTCTGAGGCCTTTGCTCTTGCTTTGTGGGTCTGTTCATGTCCAAAGCACTTTAGGAGGCTGCAGGGATCAATACCCAATATACCCAATAAACTGGAATTGTTTACACGTGACCTACATTTTGGACGGTTTATCAATAAACGTGTGAACAACTGTTATTAAACGTGTATGAAAGTTGGGCAGGGGAGGGGACTAGCCTATGAGGCGTTCAATCTGGGTTTTAGCCTAGAGCCCTTGGCTGAGCCTCAGCTTCCCACACTGTGGAGGGGGTTTTGAGAGGACACATCCCCAGCTTGTGGCTGTGTGTCCGAGCACGTGTGCCCCTGCCCTGGGCCAGCTGCCCGCCTCGGGAGCAGTCTCCATCCTCTCCTACCTCTGTGCAGCAATGTGGGCCGAAGCCCAGCACATCCGGCAGCTTCCTGTGGACCTGGCAGGCTGTGCTGGTGCCCAGAGGAGGACGTTTAAAAGGTTAGAGACCAGCCAGGCATGGTGGCTCACGCCTGTAATCCCAGCACTTTGGGAGGCTGAGGCGGGTGGATCACCTGAGGTCAGGAGTTCAAGACCAGCCTGGCCCACATGGGGAAACCCCCATCTCTACTAACATACAAATATTAGTTGGGTGTGACAGTGTGCACCTGTAATCCCACCTCTTCAGGAGGCTGAGATGGGAGGATCGCTTGAACCTGGGAGGCGGAGGTTGAAGTGAGCTGAGATCGTGCCACTGCATTCCAGCCTGGGCAACAAAGCGAGACTCTATCTCCAAAAAAAAAAAAAAAAAAAAAAAGAAAAAAAAAACTGCTAGAGACCTTTATTTTTCTTTCCATCCAGTCAATTCCAGACGAAACCCAGCTCCGAGCCACTCGGTGCTCCCAGGTGAGGACAGTTTGTGGCTGTTCAGCAGCCACGTCTCCTGCCCAGGGACTGCCCTGGGCTCCTGCTAGACCGTGTCCACCTCACGGAGCGTGTAGTCCAGGATGGTGTCCTGACCCTGGAACTTGAAGTACCCGTGGAATTTCTTCTTCTGAAGCAGGAGTGGAAACCAGTAGCTGTCATCGGGCCACATGTCCTTGAAGGGGATCTGGTCCAGCTGGAACCAGCATGGGCGCATTTCTGTACCGAGGGGGGAAGAGAGGCACTGATATGCAACCCAGACTTCATGCTTAAAAACATGGTTTTTCCGGCTGGGCGCGGCAGCTCACGCCTGGAATCCCAGCACTGTGGGAGGCCGAGGTGGGCGGATCACGAGGTCAGGAGATTGAGACCAGCCTGGCCACCATGGTGAAACCCTGTCTCTACTAAAAATACAAAAAATCAGCCAGGTGTGGTGGCGGGCGCCTGTAGTCCCAGCTACTTGGGAGGCTGAGGCAGGAGAATGGTGTGAACCTGGGAGGCAGAGTTTGCAGTGAGCCGAGATGGCGCCACTGCACTCCAGCCTGGGTGGCAGAGCGAGACTCCGTCTCAACAACAACAACAAAAACATGTTTTTTTGTAGAGATGGGGGTCTCATTATATTGCCCAGACTGGTCTTGAACTCCTGAGCTCAAGCGATCCTTCTGCCTCGGCCTCCCAGTGCTGGGATTCCAGGTGTGAGCCCCGGCGTCTGGCCAGCCCAAACTTACACTGACTCTGAGGAGTTCACCGAGTGATCGTGAGGAACTTGATGATCGTTTATATTTAATCCTCATGACCATGTTTCTCATTTTAGGGTAGGAAAATGGGCGCAGAGCAGGGGCGGGTACACTTCTGGAGCCTCAGTGCAGAGACCACTGCTCATGGGCCCCGCACTGGCACTGTGGGGTGGAGGGGGACGCAGGCTGCCCGCTGCCTGGCACTCAGAGATGGTTTGGGCTGATGGCCTTTCTCCCAGACAGGAGATGGGACCCGCAGAGTGGGGAGGGGGAGCAGGCCCCGTGAGACTCACCGTCGCTCTCCGTGGGGGTCCCCTGGATGCTGTCTGTGCAGAAGATATGCACGTCCATGAGCTCAGGCTCGCCCACGAACTCAAACACGATCTGGCCCACCTTGTGCAGGGCATCCACCGTCAGACCGCTCTCCTCCTGCAGCTCCCTGCGGGCAGAGGTGGATGGGGGAGGGAGGCTGTCAGGGCATGGCGCCACGCCCACACGATGGCAGGGAGGAGGAGCTGGGCATCTACACACAGCCCAGGGAGCCACCAGGGTGGATGGGAGACCCAGGAGGATGTCGCCCAGAAGGCGTTAGCTGGTCCTGACCTGGCTGAGCTTCAGAATCAGCTTGAACTGTGAAGACACAGAGTTTGGTTGAGCGGCTCTGGGGAGGGGCCCGGAGGTGGTGTGGAGCCGCTGGTGGGAGGAACACAGTTCTTGTCTGTGCCGTATGTGCACCAGTGACAGCCCAGGCCCAGTGGAGTCAGCCACTTGTCTATGGTCTTGAGACCTGAGGGTGGCAGGGTGGGGACCAACCCCACTTCCTTCCTTCCCGGTTACTTGCTTTTCCACGGCTGAGCATCAGAGCCCACGTAGCGGTAGTTATGACCGCCGGGGCCCTGGGACGCTGGTTCCAGGAACCCGGGCTCTATACTCTGGGCCTGTCTGCCCAAAGAAATGTCTGTCCAGCCTGGTGCCCCTTCTCTGGGAACACAGGATGAAACCACAGGCTTCTGTGATCTCTTTCCTGAGGGAGGAGCTCTGGTTTTAACTCTGGCCCCCGGGCTGCCCACACGGGACACGTGGCCTGGGCCTCTTCCTGCATGTTCTCGGGACACGTTCCCCATAGCTGTGCCTGGAGGAGGTGTGAGGGGCTGACTTCACCACGGAGTGCTCAAGTGCTGCCGTGCCTGGGAACAAGCCCTTCCCTGCTTCCCGCACACAGAGCCAGAAGGCTTCCCCGAAGTAGTCTAATACTGTTGCTAATTTAAAAATTACATATTTGTTGTAGACAACCAGGACACAAAACGCCATAAACTCATCACCCAGGAATGCTACCGTTTCAGTGTTTTTCCTTTGGCTTTCTCCTCTGCTCATCTCTTAGAAAATGCAAACATTAACTCTTAATAGTTTAAAGTTAAAAAATAAAAATGCAAACAGGTTTGGTACAGGGTGGCTCATGCCTGTAATCCCAGCACTTTGGGAGGCCAGGGTGGGAGGATCGCTTGAGCCCAGGAGTTTGAGACCAGCCTGGGCAACATGGCAAAACCCTGTTTCTACAAAAAGAACAACAATTAGCCAGGCATGCTGGCACTTGCCTGTAGTCCCAGCTACTCAGGAGACTGAGGTGGGAGGAATGCTTCAGCCCAGGAGTTGGAGGCTGCAGTGAGGTGTGATCACTGCACTGCATTCCAGCCTGGGCAACCGAGCTAGACTCTGTCTAAAAAAAAAAAAAGGCAAACGTTATACACACTTTATACCTTGGGCTTTCCACACAAGAAAGGAGGAGTGTGTGACATTCTACACCTTAAGGAATCCAGCCGGCTTCTCAACTCCTATTTGGTATGGAAGAATAAAATGTTTCAACTTCGGGTTATGGTGGAAACCTGTGTTGGGCACAGCGGTGCTGCTGACTTCCCATTCTGAGCGTTTGCTTGCTGTGCTCAGTAGGGTTCTTGCTCAGTCCCTCAGCAGAGGCTTCCCGAAGACCCATTCCATGCTGGGAGACCCTGGGGATACACGGGCTGAGCCGCTGGGTACCTCAGTCTGCTTCTGTTACCTTGCCCGGCTAATTTTTCTGTTTTTTTTTTTTTTTTTTGTAGAGACAGGGTCTTGCTATGTTGCCCAGGCTGGTCCTGAACTCCTGGGCTCAAGTGATCCTTCTGCTTTGGCCTCCCAGCGTGCTGGGATTTCAGGTGTGAGCCACCATGCCTGGCCTAAATGGTCAGATTGAAGTGATGCCTCCTCAGCTTAAACTGCAGGGACTAGAGAGGAAGCAGACCTGGAATCGGCATTTATTCATGGAGATGGCTAATGAAAGTTGGACTTGAGCTAAAAAATTAACGTGTGTTTCTACTTGTGGGGTACAAATGGCTCCCCAATTAGATGCAACAGAGATGTTCGGTGGGGCCTCGCCCGCCTCTTGGCGGCTGGCTGTTGCTCGTCTTCAGAAGCGTCACCTCCCAGTGGAATGTTGTGACTGATTTTAGTTCATCTTCCCCAGCTCATGGCAGCGTAGGAAGCATCAAGAATCCTCCGGGAGACAGAGCTGAAGCTCCATTTCCCAGGCGGGGAGCGCCAGGCAGGTGAAGACAACGCTGCTTCAGTTCTGCCCAAGTGTCTGCTCTATCCATGGCACTCGGTTCCCCACACGGCAGACGGGGAAGATGATGAGAAATTACATGAAACAAACACAGGGTGGTGAGGCCTCTGTGGCGTGGGGAGGTGGGAGTGGCAGGTTCCGGCGGGCCTGCTTTCCATCGCTGCTCCTGCGTCCCTGGCCTCGCTGGTCTTTGGGGATCAGGGATGCTGTCTAGAAAGGTTGGCTCACACTGTGCACCTAAAGCCCAAATCTGCACGCCCCCACGATTCAGTACGCCCCACGTGCCTGTCCGCTGTCCCGAAGAGGAGGGTCTGAGTCTAGCCCTCGACCCCTGCAGGCGAGCGGGGAGGGCGCCTAAACCGGCTCTTGGCCTGGGAGTTAGGGCCCGTCCTGGGGTCCTCCTGATAGAATAGGGCTGAGTATTGCGTGGATAAAGCAGGGACCAGCCTCCCTGGAGACTGGGCTGCCGAGGCTCCTCCTGAGCAGCAAGGGCCTGGGGTTGCCCCAGGAGCAAACCCGTTCAGACTGGCAGGTACTGCAGCCCAGGGCCATGCTGGTGGCCTGTGGCTGATGGTATCTCATCTCCTGGACACGAGGCTGTTTGCTGCTGGGTTCCCCTAAGCACCAGCCTGTCTGGCTCCAGCGCCCCCGTTCCTCACGCCTGCAGGTGCTCCCCAATGAGGAATTGTTTCTTTTCTTTAAGACGGTCTCGGCCGGGCACAGTGGCTCACGCCTGTAATCACAGCACTTTGGGAAGCCAAGGCGGGTGGATCCCGTGAGGTCAGGCGTTCAAGACCAGCCTGGCCAACATGGTGAATCCCCCATATCCACTAAAAATACACAAAAAAAATTAGGCGGGCATGGTGGTGGGTGCCTGTAATCCCAGCTACTTGGGAGGCTGAGGCGGGAGAATCACTTGAACCCGGGAGGCGGAGGTTGCAGTGAGCTGAGATGGCGCTAAAATAAAAATTATGGCCAGATGCGGTGGCTCACGCCTGTAATCCCAGCACTTTGGGAGGTCAAGGTGGGCGGATCATGAGGTCAGGAGATCAAAACTATCCTGGCTAACATGGTGAAACTCTGTCTCTACTAAAAAATACAAAAAATTAGCTGGGCGTGGTGGCAGATGCCTGTAGTCCCAGCTACATGGGAGGCTGAGGCAGGAGAATGGCGTGAACCTGGGAGGCGGAGCTTGCAGTGAGCCGAGATTGCACCACTGCACTCCAGCCTGGGTGACACAGCGAGACTCCGTCTCAAAAATGAAAAAAAAAAAAAAAAAAAAAAATTACATATCAGATTATATTAAAATAATAAACTTGTTTATCAAAATATCACAAAGTAGGAGCCACTGAGTAGAAAATATTTGTAATATATATAGTATCAGACAATTCACATCTAAAATGTATAAAGAATTACAAATAAATCAGAAATCGTGACCAGCCTGGGTAATACAGTGGGACCCCATCTCTTTAAAAAAAAAAAAAAAAAAAAATTCAGAAAAAGGTAACCAAATTCAAACACGGGCAAAAGGCTTGAGCAGATACTTCACAAAGGAGGATATCCACGCGGCCCCCAGACTCACAAAGAAGGATATCTGGCCGGGCGCGGTGGCTCAAGTCTGCAATCCCAGCACTTTGGGAGGCCGAGACGGGCGAATCACGAGGTCAGGAGATCGAGACCATCCTGGCTAACATGGTGAAACCCCGTCTCTACTAAAAATACAAAAAACACTAGCCAGGCGAGGTGGCGGGCGCCTGTAGTCCCAGCTACTCGGGAGGCTGAGGCAGGAGAATGGCGTGAACCCGGGAGGCGGAGCTTGCAGTGAGCTGAGATCTGGCCACTGCACTCCACCCTGGGCGACAGAGCGAGACTCCGTCTCAAAAAAAAAAAGAAAGATACCGAGGCGGCCTGCAGACTCACAAAGAAGGATGTCCACACGACCTGCAGACTCACAAAGGATATCAATGCGGCCCGCAGACACCGTGAAGGTGCTCCCCTTCCGCAGTCCTGAGGGCACGCAGAACCTCCGTAAGCTCACCGTCCCTACCAACATGGCAAAGATGAGAGAGTACCAAGTGTGGTTCAGCATTTGTTTGAATTAGCGAAACATCTGTGAAAAGACGCTTGGCAATCTCTGCTGAAGCTGAACATCGAGTTTTCCTCCATGGTAACTGTCCACAGGAAAGGGTGCACACGGGCACCGAAAGACATGTCAGGACTGTTCCTGGCAGTCGCTTGCAACAGCTCCCAAGGGTAAGCCCTGCACGCACACCTGCAGCAGAGCTGGGGGCCTGCTGCAGAGAGGGTGAGCCTGCAGCAAAGCAGGTGAGCTGCAGCACGGGCCTCTGCAGGGCATTACCCAGCAGCTGGAGGAGCCACTGCTGTGGCACATGTGATACTGAAAAGAAGCCAGACAAGGGCGCAGCCTCTAGGATCCCACACCATATTTGGGAATAGGCCAAAGTCATCAGCTGTGCCGGAAGTCAGGGTGGAGGGCGGGGTCCCACAGTCCACTTCTTTTTCTTTTCTTTCTTTTTTTTTTTGGAGACGGAGTCTGGCTTTGTCGCCCACGCTGGAGTGCAGTGGCCGGATCTCAGCTCACTGCAAGCTCCGCCTCCTGGGTTCACACCATTCTCCTGCCTCAGCCTCCCGAGTAGCTGGGACTACAGGCGCCTGCCACCTCGCCTGGCTAGTTTTTTTGTATTTTTTAATAGAGACGGGGTTTCACCATGTTAGCCAGGATAGTCTCGATCTTCTGACCTTGTGATCCGGCCATCTCGGCCTCCCAAAGTGCTGGGATTACAGGATTGAGCCACCGCGCCCGGCCCACTTCTTTTTCTTGATCTATATGTTGGTTAAACAGGTGGACCTGCCAGGTGCGGTGGCTCACACCTGTAATTCCAGCACTTTGGGAGGCAGAGGCAGCTGGATCACTTGAGGTCAGTTCGAGACCAGCCTGGACAACATGGTGAAACTCTGTCTCTACCAAAAAATAAAAAAAATAGCCAGATGTGGTGATGCACACCTGTAGTCCCAGCTACTCAGGAGGCTCAGGCAGGAGAATGGTGTGAACCCAGGAGGCGGAGCTTGCAGTGAGCTGAGATCCGGCCACTGCACTCCAGCCTGGGCGACAGAGCAAGACTCCATCTCAAAAAAAGAAACAGGTGGCCGGGTGTGGTGGCTCACACCTGTAATCCCAGCACTTTGGGAGGCCGCAGCGGGTGGATCACAAGGTCAGAAGATAAGATACCATCCTGGCCAAGATGGTGAAACCCTGTCTCTACTAAAAATACAAAAATTAGCCGGGCATGGTGGCGGCCGCCTGTAGTCCCAGCTTCTCAGGAAGCTGAGGCAGGAGAATCGCTTGAACCTGGGAGGCGGAGGTTGCAGTGAGCCAAGATCATGCCACTTCACTCCAGCCTGGGTCACAGAGCGAGACTCCATCTCAAAAAACAAAAAAACAAAAAAACAAAACAAAAAAAAACCCACTATGCAATTTTCTCTATGTGCATGACACTTCAATAAAAGTGCAAGTTACGCTGGGCGCAGTGACTCACGCCTGTAATCCCAGCGCTTTGGGAGGCTGAGATGGGAGGATCACTTGAGGCCAGGAATTTGACACCAGCCTGGGCAACATGGCAAAACCCTGTCTCTACTAAAAATAAAAAAATTAGCCAGGTGTGGTGGTGTGCACTGGTAGTCTCAGCTACTCGGGAAGATGGCTTGAGCTCAGGAGGTCGAGGCAGCCGTGAGCTATGACTGTGTCACCGCACTCTATCCTGGGCAGTCCTGATCTTATAGAATGATTCTGGAGAAAGACTGGCAGGAAGTAAATCATTAAATATGATTAAAAAGGGTGAGAGTGCCATGAAGGAAAGATACAGGATGAGATGTGTTGAGAACGACAGGTGGGGAAGGCACTTTCTTAGCTGTGAAAGCTGTCAGGGGTGGGGTGGGGGGACAACCGGATGAAGAGCAAGGTGGGCCACAGCTTGGGATGTCCCAGGAGCAGAGACTGGGGAGGGAGGGGGCAAGGCAAGCCCGTGGGGGGCTCAGTGGCTGACACAGGAGGGCGGCTGTAAGTGCACTGAGAGGTGTTAAGGGTTTAATGTGTGAGTATGCGTCTGTGTGTGTTGCGGGTTGGGGGAGACCCAGATGCAGTCTGGGAAGGGCCACCTGGCAGCTGTGTGGAATGGGGACTGCAGAGGGGAGGGTGGAGGCCATGAGGGCCAGCCCAGCTACGGGGCTGCTGCACCTGTCCAGGTGAGGGGGATGGAGCCAGGTTACACCCGAGGATGGAAGTCACAGGCTTCCTGCTCTGTGTCTCAGTTCCCCCACTCAAACCCTGGGCTGAGTGCAAGCCACCGCTGTATTCAGCAGTGAGGGTCTGGAGTGCTGGTGCCTCTGTTTGTGTAATATTTACAGAGGGTAGGAGGAAAGTTCTTTTGACCGTGACAAAGTTCAGAAGAAAATAAATCAGGGCTGCCAAGGGGGCCTGTGCTTTGCTTGTCACCAGCAGGACAAGGAGAAGAAATCCAGCCACGTGGAGCTCCTCCATCCAGCCTCCTCAGCTCTGCTGCCTGCTGCCCTCACACCCCCCACTTCTCTGCACAGCTGGCGCTCCTCCAGCCCTCTGTGCTTCTGTGAAGGTCTCCTTCCTCCCTCCCTCCATGCCCTCCCAGCCAACGTCAAGCCCTCAGAGTGTTTTCCTGGTACCCAGTTAATCACCCTTCCTTTCTCCTGGAGGCCCCTGGCCACCAGGTGTGGACCAGACCTCCTTCTGCAGGTCTCCTGAACCCGGCGCCAGACAACACGAGAGCTCCAGAGGCAGGGACTGACCTGTTCCTCCCTGTGTCCCCAAGCCCCACACAGAGCAGCGCTACCGAAATCCATGAGGTGATGGGTGGTCTTACCAGATCAAAGACAAAGGGCTGGGCAGGAGAACCCCCAGGGCCACCTCTCCTGCCTGTTTCCTGTGCTGTTGTTGCTCTGCACACACTCCTGGCATGGACACGCTGGATGCCCGATTCACACCCAGTGGTCCTCCTCCCCAGCTGCGGCCCCCAGCACAGCCTATCGCACTGGCACCTGCCACAGTGACTGATCAAATGTGTCTGCATGGCTGGAGCCCGGGGTCCCAGGCCTTAGAGGGGAAGCACACGCAGGGCTCTCCAAACTGAGGGTTGGGACCCACATGATCCGGGAAATTAGCTTAGTAGATTACAATTGGAAAAAAGGGTCAAGCCAGTGGCTCATGCCTGCCATCTCAGCACTCTGGGAGGCCCAGGAGGGAGGATCGCTTGAGCCCAAATGAGACCCTATGTCTACGAAGAATTAACAAACTGAGCATGGTGGCATGTGTCTGTGGTCCCAGGTATTTGCGAGACTGAGGCAGGAGGATCGTTTGAACCCAGGACTTTGAGGCTGCAGTGAGCCATGAGGGTGCCACTGCACTCCCGCCTAGGTGAGATCCCATCTCTGGAGAAAAAAAGAGACATGAATCGGAAAAGTAGAGTGCCCTTTGATGTAATAAGGGCAGCTACTGCAACTTAATTTAGGTGTACCTGCATACCTGAGTGTGTATACTCTATCATATAAAACGTGTTTCTTACTGCAGGTTGTGATGAAAAAATTGGAAAGCCACTGGGGTCCTGGCTTTCTTGCGTGCCAGGACCCTCTTTACTCTGTAGTTCTCCTCTCCAGGGAAGCTGGCCTACCTTTCTTAGAACAAAAACATGAATGGGGGCTAACATCTGTGCAGCGATGTTTACACAGATGATCTCATTTACCCTGTGAGGGGTGAGGGGTGTCTGGAGGACTGTGTGATCTTGGGTAAACGGCTCAACCTCTCTGGGCTGCAGTTCCTTCCTAGGTGAAAGCTGGCTGTGTTGAGGATGCAGACTTTGTGTACACTGGGTGTGAGATAAAAGCAATCATCAGCGCCACTGAACAGACAGAGGAACCAAGTGACTGACGAGCCCTTCGGTGACAGTGAGGGTGCCGGGAGGGTTCAATTCAAGCCATGATGCACAGAAGCTTCCAGATACACCCTGAAGCCCCCAGCACCACCACGCCACAACAGCTAACACGCACTCAGCACTCACTACACACCATGCACAACAGCTAACACACACTCAACACGCACCACACACCACACACAACAGCTAACACACACTCAGCACTCACTACACACCACGCACAACAGCTAACACACTCAACATGCATCATACACCACGNCACTCACTACACACCACGCACAACAGCTAACACACTCAACATGCATCATACACCACGCACAACAGCTAACATGCACTCAGCACTCACCACACACCACACACAACAGCTAACACACACAACACGCACCACACTACACACAACAGCTCACACTCAACATGCACCACACAGCACAGCTAACACACACTCAGCACTCACCACACACTGTTCTAAGTCCTTTGTGTTCATTTCCTCATTTAATCTTCACAAGAGTCCTAAGGGCTGCGGACTGGTCTTCATTCTGAGATGAAGACACTGAGGCTCACAGGTTAACTCCCTGCTCCGGGTCACTTAGCTCTAAGTGGTGAAACCAAGGGTATGGCCCTACAGCCCAAATCCCTGTGCCCTGGGAAAGCCGGTTCCACGGCCAGACCTGCCCTGTTCTTACCTCCTGGCCCCATCCTCGATGGTCTCTCCTTCTTGCACTTTGCCCCCGAAACCATTCCACCGGCCAGCCCCGAAGCCTCGCTTTTTCATGCCCAGGAGAACTCGCTGAGGCTGCAGGACCAGCACCAGGGTATAGAGCCTGGAGGCGCCCATGGTCCCTGGGTTCTGAAACGAAGGCGAGAGGGCAGTCAGTTATGATGCGTGTGGAGGAAGCACGTGCCAGGGGCCAGGAGGACTGGGATGTGCTGTGGGAGGCAGGGTGGGGGGGGGGGGTACGCTATAATTTCCCAGCCCTGCCACGTGTGGCTTCCCTTGTGGCAGGTGGAAACCTGCCATTGAACCAATGATTTTCTGGGGTAGAAACAGAACCCAGTGGTCAGCAGGGCTGATCAAGCAGAACACAGGCTGGCGCTACCTTCCTTCTCCACAACTCAGCCCTCAGGTGCAGAGGACATGACCTTTCCAGACTGCACTCTTGCTCCTGCATCTACCCCCAGGAACGCCCTCCCATAGGCACACAGTGGGGAACAACGGTCCCCGTGCCTGACTAGCACCAAAATAACCACAGTTTATCCTGTGGTTCTCAGGTCAGGCTTCAACTCTGGCCTTTTGATTAATAGGAGCTTCTTTCAGTCTAGTGGGACCTGGCCTCTCTGTAGCAGGCTTCCAGATCCCCAGGAAATGTGTGGTTGTAGACACAGGTCCACCCAACAGGGCCTGGCTAGTCCTCCCTCCTGTGACAGGAGTTTATACCCCACTCACTCTGCTCCTACTGTGGCTACTGTAGGACCTGGCACCCAGGGGGGGCCACTGGAAGTCGCAAGGGCCCTTTCTGCTCCCATAGGTGTACAGGTTCAGGTTCAGAGGACTCTCAGGGTGATGCCTCAGCCAGGTCCCTGATGGAAAAAGGACCCTGGAGAAATGCTGGAGGGCCAGGACCAACTTTCCTTTATTTATTTTGAGATGAGATCCTGCTCTGTTGCCCAGGCTGGAGGAGAGTGGCATGATCTCGGTTCGCTGTAATCTCAGCCTCCCTGGCTGAAGCCATCCTCCTGTCTCAGCATCCCACATAGCTGGGACCACAGGCATGAGCCACCACACCCAGCTAATTGCTGTATTTTTAGTAGAGATGGGGTTTTGTCATGTTGCCCAGGCTGGTCATGAACTCCTGAGCTCAAGCAATCCACCCACCTCAGCCTCCCAAAGTGCTGAGATTACGGGCGTGAGCCACTGCGCCCAGCCAGGACCAACTTTTCTGGGGTCCACACCTGGCTGAGACACAGGATTCAGGACCAGTGATCCTCCTTGGAAGCTGTGGTGTTTGAGAAAAGGGACTCGATGGTAAGCAAAGAAGAGGGCAGGGAAGTGCTGGGTAGAGGAGGGCGTGGTCTCTGGCTAGGGCTCCACCCCCAGGCCTGTGCCCAGGGACCTAGGTGAGGACAGGCATTTCTGTTTTCCTGCCCAAATGTTGCATTTCCCAAGCCTGCCACGTCCCAGTCCTGTGCCTATAAAACCCCCCAGACCCTAGTGGGCAGATACACAAGCTGCTGGATGTCAAGAGGACGTGGAAAGCACAACAACAGGCACCAGCAGGGAATCAACTGGAGGAAGCATGAGTTTGGCACGGGCGTCAGAGGAGAGCCCAGGCTGCTCAGGAGAATCACCTTCCCACTCCAGCTCCCTTCTGGCTCCCCCATCTGCTGAGGGCGAACTCCACTTATAAAACCTTACACTCTCTCTCCAAGCCGCCCTGTGATCTGATTGCTCCGGTACATCAAGGCAAGAAACACGGGGACACAGAAAGCCCTCTGTCCTTGCGATAAGGCAGGGAGTCTAACAGCTAACACAAGCCACCTACAAGGCTGAACTTTCAGAGTACCCTCTAACACACGCCCACAGGGGCTTCAGGAGCCGCAAATATTCACCCCCAGACACTGCCTGCCCGTCTCTGTGCTCCCCTAGAGGCTTGAGCAGCGGGGAACTGAAGAAGTGAGCCACATCCCCATCGCAGGCCCTTCGAGGAGGACAAGGGAACCTTTCCCGTGTCACTGAGACTGGGTCCTGGTGGCGGAGGCAGGTCAGACAGGGTAAGTGGGTTTGTGGCTGAGCTTCACACCAGGCCCGTGTACTTTGTCCCGACACTGATTGTTCCTGCCAGAAGCCACGGTTTCCAAAGTAAATTTCAGTGATGATTTACTCCTGGTCTCCCCCAAGCCTCCGCCCCGCTCTCCTCGTCTCTCCCCCAAGTCCTCGGCCCCGCTCTCCTCGTCTCTCCCCCAAGCCCCCGGCCCCGCTCTCCTGGTCTCCCCCGAGTTCCCGGCCCAGCTCTCCTGGTCTCCCCCAAACCCCCGGCCCCGCTCTCCTCGTCTCTCCCCCATGCCCCCGGCCCCGCTCTCCTCGTCTCTCCCCCAAGCCCCCGGCCCCGCTCTCCTGGTCTCCCCCGAGTTCCCGGCCCCGCTCTCCTGGTCTCCCCTAAGCCCCCGGCCCCGCTCTCCTGGTCTCCCCTAAGCCCCCGGCCCCGCTCTCCTTGTCCCCCCCACCCCCGGCCCCGCTCTCCTGGTCTCCCCCAAGCCCCCGGCCCCGCTCTCCTTTTCTCTCCCCCAAGCCCCCGACCCAGCTCTCCTGGTCTCCCTCAAGCCCCCGGTCTCCCTCTTCTGGTCTCCCTCGAGCCCCCGACCCCGATCTTCTGGTCTCCCCCGAGTTCCCGGCCCCGCTCTCCTGGTCTCCCCCAAGCCCATGACTTGGCTCCCCCGTTCTCCTGCCGCCCGCTGGCCCGTCTCCCCTCCCTCCCTGGTCACCACCACTCCTGGGATCCTCGCGCGCGCTTTTCATACCTGCACCGCCGCTTCCGGGGGCCGGGCCTCTGGCCGGAAGTGAGGTCGGCACTTCCGGCAGCGCGCTGCCGACGTGGGGAAAATCCATGGCGGGGTGAGCGGGGCGCTACTTCCTTGTGTGCAGGTTACGGGAGTGGTTGGGGGTCCGCCCCGTCGCCTTCCTTGGTCCTGGCCTCGGGGCTGGGTGACGAGCGCTGGGCACTGTGGCCGCACGTAGGGAGCGCGACAGGGACGAGGCCGGGGTTCCTGGTCGCAGTTTCCCGGGAGGAGGGCGCCCTCAGGTCTCCAGGGGCAGGGTCGGCTGGGCCGTGGGGAGGCTGGGGCCGGGGGCAGAGTCCAGGTGCGGGGGGCAGCGCCGGGGCGCAGATCCGAGGCGCCAGGGGCCAGCTGGGGGCGAGAGTTCGTTTCGTGGGCGGGGTAGCTCCATTGCCCACGCTTTCTGGGCTGTCGAGTGGGTTCTGGCCCCCGAGACCGGCCTGTGCCATTTTCCCGGGAGACCCCTTAAGCCAGGTGAAGACAGCGACTCACGGTCAGCCGTCAGTGCCTCCTGGCTGGTCAGCACGCTTTGGTGCTGCAGAAGCTGGAAGCTTTGGCCTTGGAGCTATGGGGTAGTAACTTTTATTTATTTATTTAAATCGGAAAAACATAGAGACCGGGCTTGGTGGCCCACACCTGTCATCCCAGCACTGTGGGAGTCTGAGGCAGGAGGATCCTTTGAGCCTAGGAGTTCGAGACCAGCCTAACCAATATAGTGAGATGCCATCTCTAAAAAAAGTTTTTAAAAATTAAAAAAAAAAATTAGTCCAGGCATGGTGGTGCATACCTGTAGTCCCAGCTACTCAGGAGGCTGAGGTGGAAGGTTCACTTGAGACCCAGAGGTTATGGCAGCAATCAGCTGTGATTGTGCCACTGCACTCCAGCCTGGGTGATGGCGAAAAAGAAAAAAAAAGAAAAATGGCTGGGTGAGGTGGTTCACGCCTGTAATCCCAGCACTTTGGGAGGCCAAAGTGGGAGGATCGCCCGAGGTCAGGAGTTTGAGACCAGCTTGGCCAACATGGTGAAACCCCATCTCTCCTGAAAATAGAAAAATTAGCCGGAAGTGGTGGCACACACCTGTAGTCCCAGCTACTCAGGAGGCTGAGGTGGGAGGTTCACTTGAGCCCCAGAGGTTGTGGCTACAGTCAGCTGTGATCGTGCCACTGCACTCCAGCCTGGGTAATAGCAAAACCCTGTCTCTAAAAAAACAAAAAGAAAAAAGAAAAATGGCCGTGTGCAGTGGCTCACACCTGTAATCCCAGCACTTTGGGAGGCCAATGCGGGCGGATCACCTGAGGTCAGAAGTTTGAGACCAGCCTGGCCAACGTGGTGAAACCCATGTATACTGAAAATACAAAAATTAGCTGGACGTGGTAGCAGGTGCACGCCTGTAATTCCAGCTACTTGAGAGGCTGAGGCAGGAGAATTGCTTGAACCTGGGAGTCAGAGGTTGCAGTGAGCCACCACTGCACTCCAGCCTGGGGGCCAGAGTGAGACTCTGTCTCAAAAAAAGAAAAAACGACATAGAACTTACTTGGTAAGGTTGTTCTCAGAGTTAAATGAGGGGAGGTGTGTATAGCTTCCTGCTTAGCTATTGTGGGCTGTGAACAAATTGTGACAGCATAGCTTGTCCAGAGAGTGTTGGAAATTGTCCTTCAATGATTCACACAGGTTTAGTTCAATTTTATGTTAAGACATGTAGGTGAGAGGGTTGTTTGAGCCCAGGAGTTCCAGTCTGCGTTGAGCCGTGACCTCACCACTGCACTCCAGCCTGGGCTATAGAGACCCTGTCTCAAAAAAAAAAAAAAAAAGGAAGGAAAAGAAATATGACAGGCCAGTCCCCCCGTATTATTGCCAAAGCCCTGAACTAGGTAACTAAGGCAAGGATCTGTCCTTAGGAGGTTTTCTTGCAGTCTCTCAGAACTCAATGAACATTTTTGCCACATGAGAAAAGAATATTACTTTAATTAATTAATTTACATATTTACTTATTTTTTGAGACAGAGTCTTGCTCTGTCACCCAGGCTGGAGTGCAGTGGCGCAATCTCGGCTCACTGCAACCTCTGCCTCCTGGGTTCAGGTGATTCTCCTGCCTCAGCCTCCCGAGTAGCTGAGTTTACAGGCACGTGCCACCACGCCCGGCTAATTTTTGCATTTTGGTAGAGACGGGGTTTCACCATGTTGGCCATGGTTGGCCAGGCTGGTCTCGAACTCCTGACCTCAGGGGATCCACCTGCCTTGGTCTCCAAGAGTGCTGGAATTACAGGTGTGGGCCACCATACCCGGCCCCCTAATCTCTTTTTATAAGGACATCAGTGCTATTGGAATAGGGTCTACCCATATGACCTTGTTTTAACTTGGTCACCTCTTTCAGGTGTGTGGGTGTATTTGGGTCCTGTCTCCCAATACACCCATATTCTGAGGTACCAAGGGTTAGGACATCAACACATGAATTTTGTGGGGACACAGTTTGGCCTGTGATGCCTGCTTTTCGGCTGTGTAGCCTTGTCAGTTCACCTCCCCTCCTGGGCCTTGGTGCCCCATCTCTAGAAATGAATGAGTTGATCCGAGGGCCCCCCCAGCTGGTGGCCTGCCATTCTGTGTGATGCCAACCTGCCTTCTCCTCTTCTCTCCCACCAGGTACTTGAAGCTGGTGTGTGCTTCCTTTCAGCGCCAAGGGTTCCATACTGCTGGGAGTCGCTGCAAGAATCGGACAGGCGCTGAGCACCTGTGGCTGACTCGGCATCTCAGGGACCCGTTTGTGAAGGCTGCGAAGGTGGCGAGCTACCGGTGTCGAAGCGCCTTCAAGCTCCTGGAAGTGAACGAGAGGCACCAGATTCTGCGACCTGGCCTTCGGGTATTAGACTGCGGAGCAGCTCCTGGGGCCTGGAGTCAGGTGGCGGTGCAGAAGGTCAATGCCGCAGGCACAGGTGGGGCCTCTGCACTGCTGTTGGCACCTTCTGGCTACCCTGAGGTTGAGTGGGCATAGGCAAGCTGCCTCTGCCAGTGGATGCAAGATGCTGGAGCCCTTTTCTAAGGCGTGTGCTTCTGAGTGGGTGGTTTAGTAGGGGTGATGATAAAAATAGGATGCTGCCATTTTCAAAATGAAAGACAAAGTAGAAAGGTGTGGTGAAAATGGAAATCACCTTGCATGAGACCGCCCGGATGTACCAGCACCAGCACGGTGGTGTGCATCCTTCCAGGCTTGTGTTTGCATAGATCCCTCACATTTTCAAAAGCGATGTTGTTCCATACTCTTCTTGCTAATTTGCAGCCTTACTGGAGCTATTTTTGCTTAATAATACATACATACATATATACATACATACATAGATACATATATATTTTTGTTTTGTTTTGTTTTTGTTTTTCCCCACCCTAGAGGGAATCTTCCTCTGTTGCCCAGACTGGAGTGCAATGGTGTGATCTCAGTTCACTGCAACCTCCGCCTCCCGAGTTCAAGCGATTCTCCGGCCTCAGCCTCCTGAGTAGCTGGGATTACAGGTGCCTGCCACCACACCTGGCTAATTTTTTGTTTTTGTTTTTTTAAGTAGAGACAAAGATTTCACCATGTTGGCCAGGCTGATCTCAAACTCTTGACCTCAGGTGATCCGCCCACCTTGGCCTCCCAAAGTGCTGGGATTACAGATGTGAGCCACGGCGCCCAGCTACTCGTGATGTATTGACATCTCTTCCCAACAGCCCAGCTAAATTTCCAAGTCCCGTAAGCCCTGGAGCTTCCTGGTGGCCCCACTGGGGCTGCTCCCTCCAGGACCTAGAAGAGGCTTCATGGCCAGGGCTATGGATTCGCCACCCTGGGTGAAGCTGAGACGCAGTTTTCAATCTGTTTTATATCTTAGGGTTTTGAGTAAGATTTTCTGTATAGAAAGGTTCCCCTGAATAATGAGATCAGCCAGCTGCCCATACGACGGAAGACACCGTCATCATTGCGAAAGTTTCATCCTGTTCCATGTAGTGCTTGCACCATAGGCTCTTTAGCCAGCTCCCTCACCGTGGGCGTCAAGCTTACTTTTGGCTTTTTGCTGGGATGCGTGTGCTGTGGAGAATATCCTTGCCGTTTATGTTTCCTGCTGTAAAGCCAGGGTAGCTGCATGCACTGGCATTTGAACAGGGTGAGACAGTCCACCCAGAGCTCTCCCAAATCTCTCCCAAATACCTTAGAGTAGGGACACTGGTCTCCATTTATTGGTGAGAAAACTGAGGCTCAGGGTTTCATGACTTGTTGAAAGTGCAGACCTGGAATGCTGGTACATCTGCCCCACTGCTGGTTTGCGGTAGGTTTGCCGTGAACTCTCAGTGTCTACCTGCATCCGCTTGGGTGGCCCCTGCCCAGACTTAGGCTGGGATATGCCTCTTCTGGCTTTTGAACAGCCCTTTTTTTTTTTTTTGAGATGGAGTCTCACTCTGTTGCTCAGGCTGGAGCGCAGTGGCGCCATCTCGGCTCACTGTAATCTCCACCTCCTGGGTTTAAGTGATTTCCAGCTAATTTTTGTATTTTTAGTAGAGACGGGGTTTAGCCATGTTGGCCAGGCTGGTCTCGAACTCCAGACCTCAGGTGATCCTCCTGTCTCTGCCTCCCAGCATTCTCGAGGTGCTTCCTGGTGCGTCCATCGTGGTCGGCCTGAACAGCCTTTTTATTGTTTTTCAGCTCAGCATTTATTGACTAAATAAGTGGATTTGTGTTGGAAATGTCAGTTCCTTTTCTCATTGCTGAGCTTATCACTGTGGAGTCCTCCTAGTAACTGATTTCAGTGGTTTCTGTTCCCCTAAGTGCTCCTCAGATGAAGCAGGAGAGTGGCTCAGCGTGCCTTGTAGGAAGAAGTGACAGAAGGATACAGCGTGAGCGTGATCTGCCTGGGCTTGTCCTCCTGGAAGTCACAAGCATGCAGCCAAAGCTGTTTGCCTTCGGTGGAAATTTCCCAAGGTTGTAACATATTGGATATTATAGGAGCGAAAGCTCAGGAGCATAAAGTGAGGCATGAGGCCGGGCGCGGGGGCTCGTGCCTGTAACCCCAGCACTTTGGGAGACTGAGGTGGGAGCATCACCCGAGGTCAGGAGTTCGAGACCAGCTTGGGCAATGTGGTGAAACCCCGTCTCTACAAAAAATTAGCCAGGCGTGGTGGCATGTGCCTGTGGTCCCAGCTACTTGGGAGGCTGAGGTGGGAGGGGTCGCTTGAGACTGGGGAAGTCGAGGCTGCAGTGAGCTGAGGCCATGCAGTGGAGTGAGACCCTGTCTCTCTCTCTCACGCACACACACAAAAGGATAACTTGCTGATATTTGAGTAACACCAGTTGTAAAACTAAAAAGGTGCCATTGTGTCACCTTAACCTAAAACAAGACTTGTTTCCTATAACTGATGTCAGCGTCTGCCTCCCCCTCTTCTCACTCTGTACCTACATTCAAAGCCCCTCTCACAAGCCCAACACCCCCATCTCCCCAGCAGTCCCCTCCACTGAGGAGAGCCGTAGTTCTGTTGAGAAGTGTCGGAGTTGATAAGCTAAGGGTAGAGTCACAGATGTTCTTGTTCAGTCTGCTTAACAGAAAGGCTGTTCCAACGGTAGGGGGCGAGGAAGAGACCATGTTTCATTCCTAGTTTAAACATTGGAAGTCCAGGTATTTTGAAGATTACCTCATTTTTCAAAGGTAAAACCCCTCAATCTTCAGCCCAGGAAAATGGGACGCCTCATGCCTCATTTTTTTTTTTTTTGAGACGGAGTCTCGCTCTGTCACCCAGGCTGGAGTGCAGTGGCTAGATCTCAGCTCACTGCAAGCTCCGCCTCCCGGGTTCACGCCATTCTGCTGCCTCAGCCTCTTCTGAGCTGGGACTACAGGCGCCTGCCACCTCGCCCGGCTAGTTTTTTGTATTTTTTAGTAGAGATGGGGTTTCACCATGTTAGCCAGGATGGTCTTGATCTCCTGACCTCGTGATCCGCCCGCCTCGGCCTCCCAAAGTGCTGGGATTACACACTTGAGCCACCGCGCCCAGCCTCATGCCTCATTTTAGCTGGGTCTCCTGAGTAGCTGAGACTACAGCTAATTTTTTTTTTTTTTTTTTTGTGACAGAGTGTCGCTCTGTCACCCAGGCTGGAGTGCAGTGGCCGGATCTCAGCTCACTGCAAGCTCCGCCTCCCGGGTTCACGCCATTCTCCTGCCTCAGCCTCCGGCCTGTAGTCCCAATTTTTATATTTTTTTGTAGAGACAGGATCTTGCTATGTTGCCCAGGCTGGACTAGAACTCCTGGGCTCTAGCAGTTCTCCTCAGCCTCCCAAAGTGCTGAGATTTTAGGTGTGAGCCACCGCACCTAGCTGGTGTCAGTTTTTGTACATTATTTTGTATGTGTTCATTTTCCTCATCTCTTGACTTATTTCTAGTAGTTTCTACATTGGAAGCAATTGGATTAAGGTGGAGAAGGAGAACAGATTTATTGATTTAATCCAGAGGCACTTTATGCACTAGTATATTATTTTCTTTTTCTTTTTTTTTTTTTTTGAGATGGAGTCTTGCTCTGTTGCTGAGGCTGGAGTGTAGTGCTCTTGAGATGAAGCAAGAGCATGCCTTGTAGGAGAAAGTGACAGAAGGAGAGAGCGTGAACGTGATCTTGGCTCACTGCAACCTCCGCCTCCTGGGTTCAAGAGATTCTCCTGTCTCAGCCTCCCGACTAGCTGGGATTACAGGCATGTGCCACCACACCTGCCTGAGTTTTGTAGTTTTAGTGGAGACAGCATTTCCCCATGCTGGCCAGGCTGGTCTCGAACTCCTGACCTCAGGTGATCCATCTGTGTCAGCCTCCCAGAGTGCTGGGATTATAGTTGTGAGCCACTGCGACCGGCCTATTTTCTATTTTAGTTTATCAAAAAGAGCACTCAGAGATAAGAACCCTTTCACAGAGAGTGAGCCTTGGGTGGTGAAATGATACCAGATTTGGAATCAGAAGTCCTGGCGCTTGGCACAGGTCTGCCCATGGCTGAGGATGACTCTAGGACAGTTACTTCCTGTCTGGGCCTCAGCTTCTCAGATGTTAAGGCCCACGACCTCCCCCACCACGTGTCTTTATAGGATGTATAGATAGAAAAGGCCTGTGTTTACCTATTTGCACATTAGCTCTTTGCATTGGTCTTGACATTTTACTTTTATTTTATCATTTTGTTGCATGTACTATATTTTTGTGAAAACATTCAGGGTGTAAATAAATAACACATTCACCATTTCTTCCATAGATCCCAGCTCTCCTGTTGGCTTCGTGCTTGGGGTAGATCTTCTTCACATATTCCCCCTGGAAGGAGCAACTTTTCTGTGCCCTGCTGATGTGACTGACCCGAGAACCTCACAGAGAATCCTCGAGGTGCTTCCTGGTGGGAGAGCAGATGTGATTCTGAGCGACATGGCGCCCAATGCCACAGGGTTCCGGGACCTCGATCATGACAGGCTCATCAGCCTGTGCCTGACCCTTCTCAGCATGACCCCAGACATCCTGCAACCTCGGGGAACATTCCTTTGTAAAACCTGGGCTGGAAGTCAAAGCCATCGGTTACAGAGGAGACTGACAGAGGAATTCCAGAATGTAAGGATCATCAAACCTGAAGCCAGCAGGAAAGAGTCATCAGAAGTGTACTTCTTGGCCACACAGTACCAGGGAAGGAAGGGCGCTGTGAAGCAGTGAGGATTTCTTGTGCCATTTTCATAATGGTCATTAGCTTCTTTTAAGCTCGAAACGTAGCCTGAGCTCCTTCCGGAAGAGTTCCTGGGAGATCTGAGCTGATTTTGGAGATGGAACAGGACAAGTGGGGAGTCTCTTTCTTTTTTTTTTTTTTTTTTTTTTGAGACGGAGTCTCGCTCTGTCTCCCAGGCTGGAGTGTAGTGGTGCGATCTCCACTCACTGCAAGCTCCGCCTCCCGGGTTCATGCCATTCTCCTGCCTCAGCCTCCCGTGTGGCTGGGACTACAGGCGCCTGCCACCGCGCCCGGCTGATTTTTGTATTTTTAGTATTTGGGGTTTCACCATGTTAGTCAGGATGGTCTCGATCTCCTGACCTCGTGATCCGCCCATCTCGGCCTCCCAAAGTGCTGGGATTACAGGCGTGAGCCACCGCGCCCGGCTGGGAGTCTCTTTCTTTCTCTCTGTCTTTTTAACCAAAAAGAGATGACAAAACTAAGTTCAAGGGCCATGGAAAATGAAAAAGTCCTCTATATTGACTTGTGAAGAGAAAGTTATCAAGAGAAAGAGGTGAGGATGGAAGGATGAAGAGAGACAGACTGTGGGAAGAATCAGAAGGAATCCGCTGAGGCAGGATGGGTGTGCCCATGTGTGCCTTGACGGGACTTCATCTTACAGACTGTTAAACTGTCACACAGAAACAGGCTTTCCACTGCTCCTCCCAGAGCACCATGCACAGGTTTCCAGTTCTTAGTGTGGCTATTTAAAGTAGAAAATCTGGGGGCTGGGTGAGGCCACTCACACCTATAATCCCAGAAGGCTGAGGCTGGGGGATTCTTGAAGTCAGAAGTTCAAGACCAACCTGGGCAACATAGCAACACCCACTGTCTCTACAAAAATGAAAAAACAAAAAACCAAACCAAAAGAAAAATCTGAAATTTCCATCTGGGGATTAAATTCTTTCTTTCTGGTGAGTAATCTAGAGATTCATGCATTCTTCAAGCAGCAGAAGTTCCCAGAGCGATTAGGGAAGACGTATGGTCTGAATTTACGCATGCGCTGGGTGTGCTTTGGTTTTCGCTGGAAATTTGTATCTGTGTCTGGGCTCCCAAGAACATAAAGGTAATTGCCAAAGCAAGCAGTGATGTGGTGTGTTTATTTTCTTTTACTCTTCTAGGAACTCGATGCAGCTTTATATTTAATAAAATAGAGGTTGCATTATTGTAAGGGACTTTCATGCTTTTAAGTTTTGTTTTTTTAAAACTGGCTTCCTCAAAGCCATTTCCTGGAGGTGTACTCATCCCTCAAGAAGTGTGTTGACTGTAACTATGATTCAATTCCAAGCACCAGTGCGGTAAGTCTGGAAACCCAGGAATCGCCATCAGGGATCTGGGGCTTGGTCCAGCTCCCCAAAGGAAACTGCAGGTCAGATGTTTTGACTTGTTTTTTTTTTTGAAACGGAGTCTCGCTCTGTCGTCCAGGCTGGAGTGCCTTGAAACGGCTCACTGTAAGCTCCACCTCCCGGGGTTCACGCCATTCTGCCTCAGTCTCCTGAGTACATGGGACTACAGGCACCCACCACCAAGCCCGGCTAATTTTTTTTTTTTTGTATTTTTAGTAGAGACGGGGTTTCACCGTGTTAGTCAAGAAGGTCTCGATCTCCTGACCTCGTGATCCACCCACCTCGGCCTGCCAAAGTGCTGGGATTACAGGCGTGAGGCACGGCGCCCGGCCGCCAGATGTTTTGGCTTTTCATTTTATTTCTGGTTGCAGTCAGGTAGTTAAGTCCAGGGACTCTCTTGCCCTACTCCACCTCTTTCTCATTCCATTTCATTTCCGGGGCACACAACTTGGAAGTCTTTTTCTCTGGAAGAAGAAAAATTCAATGTAGACCCTTAGGAACAGCATCTTCTTAGAGGGAAGCCAGGGACTGGGCAGAGGTGGGAAGAAGAGAGGAGGCACACTCTTCTCAGGAAGGCTCCAAATTGAAGGATAGACGAAGGTTATCGTAATAATAGTGGGGCCTGACCTCACCCCGTTGGATTTTGTGCCTTGGCTTGCAGAGCATTAGGAGGTAGCCTAGTAGCACAAATTGCATTTCTAGTGGGCCCAGATAAAAGCAAAATAACGGATTGATTCAAGCTGATACTGAGTAGCACAATTTTGGGAAGAGTCAACAGTGCAAGTTTGTTGCAGGAGGCTGCCATGGGCGCGGCTATTCCACACATTACGGCGCGAGGCGAAAGCCTTAGTGGAAGCGCGTCCTGCGCGGGGTCGGGGACCCCGACTGCGCCTTGGCCCGGCGTTCGGTTCCGAGTCCTTTCCGTGTGTAGTCTCCCGGGGGTGGCGGCTCTGGGTGCGGGCACGGAGGCCCCAGGACCAGCTGCTGCGAAGACTCGGTTCTTTACGGCCCGGTTCCCACCCAGGTCTCGCGAGAGCGCAGGCGCAAGTGTCGCGATAAGTGGGCGCGGGCGGAGCGGAGGGAGATCCGAGCGGCGGCGGCAAGTGGCTGCGGGCGACTGAGGTGAGCGGCCCGGCTTGCGCGGGCGGCGGGGTTCTTAGGTCCTGGGGTCCCGGGGGTCCCGGGGGTGACAAGGGCGGGGCCGAGGGCCCGGACCGGGTGTGCCCGCCAGGGTGGGGCACAAGGATCCTGGACCCCGTGCCTCAGGACCGCGCGCCAGCCCCGTCTCCCATGGGCGCGCTCTCTTCTCTGTGCTCTCCCCTCCTCTCCCCACTCCCCTGTCCCCACTCCGCTGTCCCCACGCCCCACTTCGGGCTGTGCTGGGTACAGCGGGCCCCTCGCCTGGGTCTCCGCAGCCGTCCCTTGTGCCAGGCCGGGCGGCCGAGGGGCGCGTGCTCGTGGCCCTAGCCCCGGGGTCCGGGTGCCCCCCGTGGGGGTCCCCGTGCCCGCCGTCGGGGTCTCCGGGCTAGGGTGCCAGCGCGCCGAGGAAGGGGCCTGAGCTGGCGCCTGGTGGAGAAGTCGGGGCTGCAGGGGCTCTTGGCATCCTGGTGGCTCGCGCGGGCCCGCTCTCAGGAAGGGGGCGTGTGGGCCCGGTTTCCCCTCGGGGATGGCAGGGGTCGCCCTGGTCTCTTCTGGGCAATGGAGGAATTGGGCTGTGGAGCCTCCCTGCAGGCGGTCCTGTCTCTGCGGGGCTCGCAGCCTGGGGAGCTCAGGTTTCTGCTTGCAGCAGGCCGAGGTTCTTGTTCAATGGAAACTCAGAAACTGTGCAGCTGCAGGAGTTCTACCTTTTGGTTGTTAAACGCCCTTGGCTGTTCCCCTCGTTAGGGCTGGTGGGCCGGCCTGCCGTGAGACCATCGTCAGCGCAGGTGTTAGGGGTGCAAAGTTCTTTGCTGCTGCTTGTCTTCAGCCTTCCAACGCCAGACAGACCCAAGTTCCCAATCTCAGTTCTGTAACTTTTTGAAGCTTCAGTTTCATCATCTCTAGAATCTGTGTAAAAAGACCTGATTCACCACCCTGTTAAGATTGAGCTTACAGATGTAGTGCTGGTCAACCTGCGGCCGCATTCCCATTATCTAGCAGTGGAAGACTTGAGGGATATTGACCCCATTCCCCACAACTTTGCAAGTAGATTTCACTGTCATGAGTTGACAGATGAGGAAACTGAAGTTCAAGAAGTCTCCGTGCTCGGAAATGTCAGATACCTTTCTTTCCGGTACCTAGTTGAAAATAGTAGTAGTACTTATTAATGTCACTAGAAATAAACAATGAAAATTAGCACAGCTGTGATGATCATCTTTACTGTCACTGTTGCATGCCTCATTTCTGATTCCCAGAGGCCAGACTTTTTAAAAAATTAATTATTATTATTTTTTGAAACGGTGTCTTGCTCTGTTGTCCAGGCTGGAGTGCAGTGGTGCGATCTCAGCTCACTGCATGCAACCTCTGCCTCCTAGGTTCAAGCAATTCTCCTGTCCCAGCCTCCGAAGTAGCTGGGATTACAGGTGCATACCACCACATCCGGCTTTAATAGAGACAGGGTTTCACCATGTTGGCCAGGCTGGTCTCGAACTCCTAACCTCAGGTCATCTGCCCGTCTTGGCCTTGCAAAGTGCTGGGATTACAGGCATGAGCCACAGTGCCTGGCCTTAATTAATTAATTAATATTTATTTATTTTGAGGCACAGTCTTACTCTGTTACCCAATCTGGAGTGCAGTAGTGCGGTCTCAGCTCACTGCAACTTCCACCTCCCAGGTGCAAGCGTTTCTTGTGCCACAGCCTCCTGAATAGCTGGGATTACAGGCGCGCACCACCACACCCGGCTAGTGTTTGTATTTTATTAGAGATAGGATTTTGCCATGTTGGCCAATCTGGTCTTGAACTCCTGACCTCAAGTGATCTGCCTGCCTCCACCTCCCAAAGTGCTGGGATTACAGGCGTGAGCCATCCCACCTGGGCAGGAGGCCAGACTTTTTTGTGAGTGCTCCTGGTAGTTAGTTTCAGGCATCAGCTGACTGGATTCAGGAATTTCTAGAAACCTGGGAAAGCATCATTTTTGTTTCTGGGTGTGCCTGTGAGGGTGTTTCCAGAGGTGATGAGCTTGGGAGTCTGAGTGGACCAGGTGCTGAAGATCCACCCCCCAGTGTTGGGGGCACCATCCAAGAGCCTGGGGCCTGGAGAGGACAAAAACAGAAAAGGTGAATGTGTCCATCTGCCTGCGGGAGCTGGGATACACCCTTCTTCTCCTCTCCTCAACAGCAGCACTCCAAGCTCACCGGCCTTTGGTCTCCAGGACTCGTTCCAGCAGCTCCTCGAACTGAGAATTACACCATCGGTCCTCCTGGCTCTGAGGCCTTCAGACTTGGACTGTGTCACACTGCCAGGCTTCTAGGGCTCCAACTTACAGACGGCCTGTTGTGGGACAGTCTCCCTAATCGTGTGAGTCTGTTTCCCTAATAATGCCCCTCTCGTGTGTCTGTCTCTGTCCTGTTGGCTCTGTCTCTCTGGAGAACCCTCTTACAGTGCTGTGGGAGGACGTGCCACCTGAGTGCTGAGCCCCGCCTCTTGGGCGCCAGCTGTCCGTCTGTGTGCAGCTGAGACTCAGTCGGTGGCTCGGTGGCGGGGATTTGGTGGCATGCTTTCTTGCTTCCATTTTTTGTCTGGTAAATTGGCAGCATGGCTCCCAGTTGCCTTTGAAGAATGTGGTTACAGACACTGGTGTATTATGGGCTCCAATGAGCGTTAGGGGAGTGGGGATGTCCAGAGGCCCCGCTGACTGCACAGCTGATGGCACGTAGAAAGGCTGGCCCTGACCAGTCCTTTGTCTGTTCCCAGAAGGAAAGCAACCATGGAAGACCTGGGGGAAAACACCACGGTTTTATCCACCCTGAGATCTTTGAACAACTTCATCTCTCAGCGGGTGGAGGGAGGATCTGGACTGGATATTTCCACCTCGGCCCCAGGTTCTCTGCAGATGCAGTACCAGCAGAGCATGCAGGTGAGTGGCATGTGCCTGGGTGGGAGTCTTCTCTGGGGAGACCCCTGGGCTCAGGCAGGGCCTGTTCAAGTCTTCTGTAGTTGAGGTGGGTCAGTATTAGCTCAGCCTAGAGACCAGCTGCTCATCTTCCAGGCCTCACTGTGGCCACTCCTCGTTTTGGGGCAGTCGCTGGAGGCTAGTTGGGGCCCTGAGCCATCCTGGCTCGAAGGCCTGCCTTGTTAGCACCCTGAGTGGGCCTGGCGCTCAGCATTGCATTCACACAAGTGCACCCACAGACCCTGGTGACAGGATCGGAAAGCCAGTTCGTTCATCTAATTGAGGACAGAACCCAAACTGCCTGGGAGTGTGAGCAGCAGGACCGTCGGGAAGGCTGTGTCGGAAACACAGTGCGGGAGTGCCCGGCAGCCCAGAGACAAAGCCACAGCCGTGAGCAGAAGGACGGGATGTTTTGTGGTCTCAGGCTGTAGAGGGCCATTTTCAGATTTTGGGGTGATTTTTACGGATTTCTTCTATAAAATAGTTGTATTTGGTTTTGTTACAAGTTCTTGGGGGATTGCTCACTGTAGACACAACTGCAGAGGACTCAGGTCTCCTGAAGGACTTCAGGATCCAAAGAGTGATGGGCCCAGCCCCACGTGGGGCTGGGATAACGGGGCCCCCGAGTGGTGGGGAGTGGAGTGCTGGGGAGTGCTGGCAAGGAGTGTCTCCAGCCTTGCCTGGGCCCTGTGGCTGCACAGGCTCCTCTAGACCCCTCTGCCTGGACCCTCTTTCCCAGTCCCTGCTGCAGGCCCCAGAGCCATTCTGTAGTCCTGTGCCCGTTAGAGGAGGCTCTGGCTTCCTGCGCTCTCAGAGCCCAGATGAGGCCCTGCTGCATTTGGTAAAGCTGTGTGTGTGTGCATTTGTTTTGTTGCATAATTGAATTAATATGTGTTTATTAGAATGCTAGCTTGTGGCTGGATGTGGTGGCTCACGCCTGTAATCCCAGCAGTTTGGGAGGCCGAGATGGGCGGATCACGAGGTCAGGAGATCGAGACCATCCTGGCTAACACGGTGAAACCCTGTCTCTACTAAAAATACAAAAAATTAACCGGGCGTGGCACCTGTAGTCCCAGCTGCTCGGGAGGCTGAGGCAGGAGAATGGTGTGAACCCGGGAGGCGGAGCTTACAGTGAGCCGAGATCGCGCCACTGCACTCCAGCCTGGGCGACAAAGCGAGACCCCGTCTCAAAAAAGAAAAAAAAAAAAAGAATGCTGGCTGCTAGCTTGCTTACTGCCGTTTCTTCATGAGGATGGTTTTGTATTCTGAGATTAGGTCACATATATATGTGTGTGTATGTATATATGTGATATGTATACGTAAATGCTCTTTTATGAAATTATGAAGGTAATAGATGGTTGTTGTTTTTATCACTGGCAAAATTAGAAGTTGCCAACTCTGAACTGGTTGCGGCGGCTCACGCCTAGAATCCCAGCACTTTGGGAGCCTGAGGTGGGTGGATCACTTGAGGTCAGGAATTTGAGACCAGCCTGACCAACTTGGTGAAACCCCATCTCTACTAAAAATACAAAAATTAGGCGGGTGCGTACACCTGTCATCTCACCTACTCGGGAGGCTGAGGCAGGAGAATCGCTTGACACCAGGAGGCAGAGGTTGCAGTGAGCTGAGATCACGCCACTGCCCTCCAGCCTGGATGACAGAGTTGGCAACTCTGGTCTGAAATGCTGTAATTTCCTTGATGCAAATGTCTGGGACCTCTCGGCCTATCTGTCAAAGCTTTGGGATTCTAGTCTGTCTTGGACCTGAGAGGCCCCTAGTGCTCACTGTTAAGGGCCTCTCGGTGAGGGGATCAGTGATGGGGTGCGGTAGTCAGAGCGAGGTGGCGAGCAGAGTGATGTCGGTGAGCGCAGCCTTGGTCCCTGGCCCCTGTCACATCCCATTTCTGGACTTTGTTGTGGTTCTTTCTCTCCTGCTGAGCCGCCGGCATGGCAGAGAGGGCCTGGAGTCCATGGCAGGCCGGGGGAATGTGTGCTGTCTGGTTTATCACACATCTGTGTTGATTTAATGTAAGGGCAAGCTTTCAGTTGCTGTCTTTCAGTTGTAGTTAGCTCCAGGCAGAGGTGGCACACGGATCAGGTGTGTCTGGGACTCCTGGTCCCTGCCGGTCGTGCCCCCTGCAGGTGGGGTGCCCACCCTTCTCGAGAGGCTCAGGTTTGACTGCAGACACAGAAGTGAGACCAGGAAGGCTGCTGAGTTTGAAGGGCAGTCTTAGGAATGCCCAAACAGCGGCAGCTGGGAATCGAGACACGGTAACATAGTAAGAAAGGAAGCGTGGGCTTGGGCCACCAGAGAACACAGGTGGGAGGACAGAGAAACTTCCCTCCCCCGTCCCGGGCTTTCCTAGCCTTGGCATGCTTGGCATTTGGGTTGGGTAATTCTTTTTTTCTCAGGACTTTCTTGTGCATTGTGGGCTGTTGAACAACATCCCTGGCCTCTACCCCCTGGATGCCAGCCAGCAGCACACACATATGACCACCCTTCTGTGACAGTCAGGTGTCTCCAGACAGTGCCAGATGTTCTCAGGGGCAAAACTGGCCCCCATTGGGAACCACCACTCTACTCTGGTGCTTATCAAACTTTCACGTGCATGTGAACGCCCTGAGAATGTGTTTAAAAAGAAGTTTCTTTTTTTCTTTTGGAGACAGGGTCTTACTCTGTCATCCAGGCTGGAGTGCAGTGGTATAATGTTGGCTCACTGCAGCCTCCGTCTCCTGGGTTCAAGTGATTCTCCCACCTCAGCCTCTGGAGTAGCTGAGATTACAGGTGCGTACCACCATGCCCGGCTAATTTTTGTAGTTTTGACTAGAGACAGGGTTTCACCATGTTGGCCAGGCTAGTCTCGAACGCCTGACCTCAAGTGATGTACCCACTTTGGCCCCCAAACTACTGGGATTACAGGCATGAGCCACCGTGCCTGGCCTAGATTTTTTTTTTTTCCAAGACGAACTCCTGCCCTATCACCCAGGCTGGAGTGCAGTGGTGTGATCTTGGCTCACTGCAACCTCCACCTCCTGGGTTCAAGCATTTCTCCTGCCTCAGCCTCCTGAGTAGCTGGGATTACAGGTGTGCACCACTACGCTGGCTAATTTTTGTATTTTTAGTAGAGACGGGGTTTCCCCATGTTAGCCAGACTGATCTCGAACTCCCGGCCTCAAGTGATCCACCCGACTTGGCCTCCTGAAGTACTGGGATTACAGGCGTGAGCCACTGCGCCCAACCTAAAGAGAAGATTCTGATTGAATAGATCTGGGGTGTAGCCTGAGACTCTGCATTTGTTAAGTGCTGAGAGATGCTGCACTGCAAGGCTCTGGGCTATATGAAGAGTTGGTGACTCTGCCTTTTCCTCCAGCTGAGCAGGTCGTACCCAAAGGCCGACTCTGGAACTGTTTGGCAAGTCTTCTGGGGCTCTGTGAGGCTCAGCTCACCTGTAATCACTAGCCCTGTGTGGTAGGCAGGCTTCTGAGAGGGCCCCCAGATTCCAGGCTCTAGTGCATACTCACCTTCCTACTGCCTCCCAGGTTTAAGTCGATACTGACTAGATATCATTGTGGGATTGTGCAAATGTAATTAAGTTCTCAGATCTGTTGACCTTGAGATAAGGAGATTACCTGGGTGGACTTGATCCACTCCCTGGGTGGGCTTGATCTGCTCACCAGAGCCCTTTAAGTCTCAGTCCAGACATCTGAGGCAGAGCAGTCAGAGACATGGCAGGAGCGGGATTTTACAAGGGAGATTGGACGTGGTTGATTTTGGAGAGGGAGAGGTCCATGTGGCAAGGGATGTGGGCAGCTCCTAGGAGTGGATGGCCATACTGGGCTGGCAGCTGGTCGGGAAGGAGACCTCATTCTCCATCCCTGTGAGCTTGTGAGAGGATGCTGAGCTCCACCTGAGAACACGTCCTGGTCGACTGCATTTTTAGCCTGGGAGACCCTGTTCAGAGAACGCAGCCACCTACGTCTGGACTTCTGACCCACAGAGCCATTGGCTGGTAAATAAATAGGTGGCATTCGAGGCCATTGCGTTCACTAATATGCTTAATGTCATCTCAAAAGACGTCTTCCTCTTCCTAAGCTTTTTCACCTTCCCACTGCCTGCCACTCCCCAGTTCCCCAGCCTGGGGCCCGGTAGCTGGGGCACATCAAGACTTAGCACAGGACCTGCGGGAATGGGTGCTCAGAGATGTGTCCGTTGCACTGAGTCACTCAACCTTGTTTGATGCAGTCACTGAGCATTCTGTTTTTCTTTGGGTATGTCCCTCTCAGCTGGAGGAAAGAGCAGAGCAGATCCGTTCGAAGTCTCACCTCATCCAGGTGGAGCGGGAGAAGATGCAGATGGAACTGAGTCACAAGAGGGCTCGAGTGGAGCTGGAGAGAGCGGCGAGCACCAGTGCCAGGAACTACGAGGTGGGTTCACGTGGGGCGAGGGTCAGCCCAGCCAGCCACTGAAGCAAGGGGACTGTGCACCGTACCTGCCAGGTCGTAAGAAATCAGATCCCAGTACCTGGGAGCAAGGGGGCTGTGCATGGTACCTGCCAGGCCGTAGGAAATCAGAACCCAGCTGACTGGAAGCCTGACATGCCCTGTGTCACGGTTGCCAGGACATTCCTTCTGAGGCCACGCATGCTGTGGGGCAGGTATTGGTTATGCTTGCTGTCCTAGAGGAGGATGGCATGAAATGGGAACACTTGCTGTGTCTGTTCAGTGAGGCTGCGGTGCTGGCACAGATTCCTTTGTTGGGTCTCCTGGTTTCCTCTTCCCTCTGGAAGAATTGGAATGCAGGTCTGACAGAAATGCCGAGTGGTGTAGGAGGGACAGGCTTAGGAGGTCACGGGGTGGAACAGGGTCCCGGACCATGCTGGGCCTTTGGGTTGGAGGGCCCTAGCGAAGGGTACTGGCCTCAGTGGTGGCTGTGTGTTGCTCCTGGCTCACCCAGGGCAGCAGGGAAAACACCCTGTCCTTGGGGAGGGAATTAGGTTTCCACTGAGTGTGCGAATTCCCTCTGCTCTGATGAATAGCGCTTTGCCAGGGTTTCGGTCAGTGCTGATCAGTTGTGGAAATGCTGCCAAGGTTCAGGCAGAGTATTGGGCGGGAAGTCTCCTTGGCCTGTGTGCCCTCTTTCGGCGGGTAGATGTCTAGCCCCTCCCTGGCATCGTGCGGTTTGTTCACACACTCTCCTAGGCCCTAGAAAAATAGCTCACGTCTTCCGGGGTGTGATGCTGGTTGGATTCCTTGCCCCTGGCCTGCAGATCCTGGCTGTGGTGCGTTGTGTGGGCTCAGTGAGCCTGAGGTGCCATGGGGTGGGGGCCACGGCCTCAGGCTTGGCTCCATTGCTGCTTTGAGAGCTGTTTTCCCTGAGAGGTGGGGCTTTTGCTCATGGCCTGGGTGGGTCCTAGGAGGGACAGTCCTGGAGGAATTGGTGGGAAGGGGAGGGAGAGGCCACAGGAATCTCCCTAACTATTGAGGTTCCCTTGTTAGGGGTGGAGAGGTGGCACCAGGTCATTAGTTTGGAGGCAGCGTGCTCATGGCATGGCTGTGGCTCTCAGGCAGGAGGAACGGAGTGTGCAGCTGTTGGAGTTCCTCTGGGGCTGAGAGTCCCTGAGGGCAGGGCCCACCTGACTCCGCCCAGGATCTCCATTGTGTGGCGCAGCTTATGGCATTTTATGGGTACTCAAAAATGTTGTATTGAGGGAGGAGTCATTGTAGGGTCTCCGGGGGCCCTTTCTTGGGGAAATCCAAGAATATAGGTGAGTGAGCTTACACTTGGGGCTCCTTGCTGAGCTCCAGCCACCTTCTAGCAGGACTTTCCTTCCTTGCCCACAGACACAGCTGCACAGGACCCCAGGAACAGTTGGAACCAGTAGTCTTCCAATTGTTCCTTGGAGTTCCACCTGGAAATACCTATTAGGGGTTGAGACCTAAGTGTCTGAAGTCGAGCGACCTGCTGGCTGCCCTGTCTGCACTAGGACTGGCAGTCCCGGGCCTGGTGCCCCATCTGGCTGTGATGGTGCTGAGCAGAGCCCCATGCCAACCCCAGCTCCTGTTCTGCATCACAGAAGAGTCTCTTGGTTGTTGTGAGGCAGCCCTTGCATCTCACAAGGGCTAGAGTCCCTCCGAGGTGCGGGTCAGCCTCTCTCAGAAGGCAGCCACCTCTGTCACACCTCTCCTGGGCTTTGGGCTGGAGTACCCCAGATGAGGACAGCACAAGCTCATACTCCTCCCTGGGCTCAGGGGGAGTGCTTGGAGCTTCCCGAGGAAGGCAGGGCAAGAGGGTCCCAGAGTGCTGGGCTCCATCAGCACTCACCGCCTTCACCTCCTGGGACTCTCGTACCTGGCAGTGAACTTGCAGGGCCTGCGGGTCATTAGAGTCAGGAGGTCTGAGCGTGCTTCTTGGTTATGTCCCATCCCAACCAGTGAGAGCCACGCAGCCTCCCCAAGGCCAGTCGGGGGGGTGGCTCTGGAGGTTTGTGTGAGATGGTGTGCATGTGTGGCAGATTTGAGCCCAGTGTAAACTGCTTCTGTCTGCAGCCTCCTGCTCACGCCACCTGTCTCTGCCCCCATCGGCTGCTCGCTGGGGGAGTGCCAGCTCATTTCAGTGCCGGCCAGAGTGAAGTTAGACAGGATTTGCTGGTGCTGTGAAAGCTCAGCTTCTCCCCAAGGTCAATGCTGAATTGTAGATTTCCCGTGCTCCCTCTCCCTGCAGAGGCAACTGCTGAGCAGACGGTGTGATGAATGTGTGTGTGATCTGTGCCAAGTGCCCGTCCTGGGAGCCCTGACTTTGCACAGTGCTCACTGTCAGGGCGCCTCAGCGGGGGCGCCGGCACTGGAGCTGGGTCCCAGGTTCCATCCTGGTTCTGCCGCTGACTTGGCTGATGCGTCCTGCTCGCCTCTTTTTTGCGCCTCGGCCTGTTCTGAGAGAGGCGTGGGGGTGAGGGCTCCCCGCTGACCCTCCCGTGGGTGGCACATGGCATCTGACTCTTGCTCTCTTGACAGCGCGAGGTTGACCGCAACCAGGAGCTCCTGACGCGCATCCGGCAGCTTCAGGAGCGGGAGGCTGGGGCGGAGGAGAAGATGCAGGAGCAGCTGGAGCGCAACAGGCAGTGTCAGCAGAACCTGGACGCTGCCAGCAAGAGGCTGCGTGAGAAAGAGGACAGCCTGGCCCAGGCCGGCGAGGTGAGCGGGGCCTCCGCTCCGCGGGGACTGCCCTCCTGGCACTGTTTTCCTGAGGAGAGGGAATGCATGCTCTTGTTCACCACTGCAGCGCCGCGCCTGTGTTTTTAATTGTGCTTCCCACACGGACAGCTGCGTTTTTTGCATAGTTGTAATCAGTAGAAGTATTAATTTTCCATTCTATAGTTCTCAATTAAAAAGTTGAGCACTTGGGCTGGGCGTGGTGGCTCATGTTTGTAATCCCAGCACTTTGGGAGGCCAAGGTGGGTGGATCACCTGAGGTCGGGAGTTGGAGACCAGCCTGGCCAACATGGTGAAACTCCATCTCTACTAAAAATACAAAAATTAGCTGGGCGTGGTGGTGGGCGCCTGTAGTCCCAGCCACTCGGGAGGCTGAGGCAGGAGAATCGCTTGCACCGGGGAGGTGGAGGTTGCAGTGAGCTAAGGTCACGCCATTCCACTCCAGCCTGGGCAACACAGTGAGACTCTGTCTGGGAAAAAAAAAAAAAGTTAAGCAGTTTTTTTGCATTTGTAATTATGAATTTTGAAGGCTGATGAATCCGTTTTTTGTCGTTTATGGACTTTTAGTGTGTTTGTGTTCACTTGTGTATCTATGCAGCCCTCGCTTCTGTTGACTTTGGACAGACCCCTAGGCCTGGGCTATAAGGTCCCCAGCGATGGCGGTCTCTGTAGCGGTTGTTCTCAGAGCCCCGGCTGAGGGCTCCAGTTTCCCTGCAGCCTTCCCTGTCGTGGATGGTGGTCTTTTCTGGAAATAGCTGTTGTTTTGTCAGGAGGCTTAAGTAGGCACGAATGGATTTGCATTTCTTTGACTATCCGCAAGGTCTACAGGCATCTGATGGTGTCGGGAGAATTGCCTCTGAACCGGAGCCTGTGTGAACCACAGTCCTGGTGAAGGTTGCTTGCATTTTAGAAACAGCCTGGATGTGGGCGCTGGTGGAAATTGGAATCTTCTGACCTCTCCTGTCCTTTTTCTGTGAAGATCAAGATTGCTGGTGCCAAGAGGAGACATGCAAATCTGCTGGCATAGGGGTGGGGGTGGGGTGGGCGTGCAGCAAGCGTCCTGGAGGGGTCCAGAAACTGGCCCTGCGTCCTTTCTGTGGGTGGTGCTGGGGAAGCGTGTTGAGGTTGTTCCCCCATCTGCTTCTGGAGGGAACGTTGGCAGGAAAGGAGGTGTGATTGGCCTCCAAGAAGCTGCTCTTGCCTTGCCCGTGCTCTGGGTTCCAGTTCCTGTGTGCTGGGCTGTGCTGGAGGTGGGTCAGACCCTGTCCCCGCTGCCTGTGGGCACCTGCAGTTCCATGGGGGAGGGTGAGTCGTGCCCAGCACTCCACGAGGGGCAGAGGAGTGGGAGACTGCAGGAGCCGCAGGGTGGTGCCCAGTGGGGTGGGGCCCCGTGAGGGGAAATCGCGCTGCTGCAGGCGCTGCTGCTTTGGCCTATCACGTCTAAGCTAGGGTGGCAGCTCCTCAGGGCAAACCCTCCTGCTCACTAGGCCTTGGCTGCCTTCTCCTGTCACAGGGCCCTGATTGTCAACCTCCTTACTCTGGAATTGTCTTATGCGCCTCTTCCTTGCCAACTGTCTGGCGTCCCCTACAACACAGGTGCCCCTGTGGGCAGGTGGGCTCGGCCCTGCATCCGGCCTGGTCCCGGCATCCGGTGTGTATTAGTTGAGTTCAGAAGACCTCTGGGAGGATGTGTTTATTGTTAGTATGTTTTTAATACCTTCTTTTTTGACTCCCAGGTTAATGCTTCACCATTGGGTGAAGTAAACTGTACCCGTTGTGGGCGTTCTGGGAGCACACCGCCCCCATGCGCGCCTTCCCAGAGCGTCGTGGGGTGGACGGCAGTGATAGGGTTCAGCGGGCTGAGCTGGCCACGGGTTCTCAGGAACAGGGAAATGAGTGCTGTGGCCTCCTTGTTTGCGGAGGGTGCCACCCAGTCAGGCCCACCCAGGTCGTTTGCTGTGTGAGTTTGCCATTGTCCTGCCCTGGGGGCATGGTCCCCAGAGCTGACATCACGCCCATATGTTTCCCTGTGTTAACTTACAGTGATGCTTCTCAGGGTCTGTCCGGCTTCTCACATTGGCTCGACCCACGTGCTCTTTCTCTGAGGACACCTAGGGTTTTCTGAGCTTTTCCAGAGGGTTAGGGTCCTCAGAAGGTTGCCTGGTGAGGGTGGTCAGGATGAAGCGTGGCGGTTCTGTCACGCGCGGGTTCCGTGCTGTCAGGCAGACCTGGTGTCCTGGAGGCTGCCAGAGAGGCTGTTGGCTTTGCCTCCCCAGGGGCGCTCCTACCTGTGCTATGCGCTCCCCTTCCAAGCGCACGGCCTCCCCAACAGCTACCGCCTAGCCCCCTGCACAACCTCCGTCTTTGTCCTGTTGGTTGGCCAGTGCCTTGCTGTTGTTCAAGGGCGATGTCATTAGCAAACAGCCGGCATAGTAGCATTGGGGTGGCTGGGGAGGGACGACAGGAGCCACTATTGGAGGGAAGACCAAAATGATGGTGTGGTGGGTATGTGGATGCCTGGTGGGACTTTGGGAGCATGCAGCACTGGCACAGAGACTGCCAGGTGCCAGGCCTGAGAGTCCAGGCCCATCTTGGCTGGTGAGGACTTTTGCTTCTGAAGCCGCCTTACCAAGCCTCCTTTCCAGGGGCCCTGGCTGGGGCCTGGGTCTCCTCAGTCAGCTCCTGCATGGCTCGTTGCAGGCTCTGGGCTGTGCTGCTCTGGAGCGCCAGGAGGAGGGTGGGCCTTGCGTGTGAGTGCCTGCCTGGACCCGCATCCTCCAGAAGGAGGTGACTCTGCCCCCTGGCCCTCTGCTCCTCTGCTCCCCTTGTCCCCCTCGCCCGCTTGCCGTCTGTCCCCCTACCCTCTGTCCCTCTGCCTGATGCCCCTCTGCCCCCTATTCCTCTGCCCCTCTGCCTCCTGCTTGGTTGTAGCATGTGGGTGGTGCCTGTCCGCTCTTCTCACCTCCATGTGCTCCTTCCATACATGGGCTCTACTCACTGAGTGGCTCTCTGGCCCCCTCTGCTTTTAGACCATCAGCGCACTCAAGGGGAGGATCTCGGAACTGCAGTGGAGCGTGATGGACCAGGAGATGCGGGTGAAGCGCCTGGAGTCGGAGAAGCAGGAGCTGCAGGAGCAGCTGGACTTGCAGCACAAGTGGGCGGGGCCAGGGTGTGGGGTCGGGGGTCGGGCCACGTGTGGGGGCGTGCACGCCACCTCTCTCTTGGTGGCTGGGTGGGTTGTGGATGCACTCCCAGGTGCTGTCCTAATTCACAGACAGTCAAGAGGGGCAGAGCTGAGGCCTCTGGAGCCAGGACCATGAGCCCAGAAAGTGTCCTGATGTTCCTGGAGCAAAATGGGGGCAGCAACTTCCTCCTCCTCCTTCTTAGAGAGGGTTCCTGCAGAGCTAGATTTTACTTTATTTTTTGTGACAAGGTCTCACTCTGTCGTCCAGCCTGGAGTGCAGTGGCACCCAGAGTAACTGGGACTGCAGGCATGTGCAGTACACCTGGCTGATTTTTTTTTTTTGAGATTGAGTCTCGCTCTGTCACGCACGCTGGAGTACAATGGCACCATCTTGGCTCACTGCAGCCTCCGCCTCCTGGGTTCAGTGATTCTCCTGCCTCAGCCACCGAGTAGCTGGGATTAATTTTGCACCTGGCTAATTTTAAAAAACGTTTTGTAGAGATGGCCATCTCGCTTTGTCACCCAGACTGGTCTTGAGCTCCTGGCCTCAAATGATCCTCCTGCCTCAGCCTCCTGGAGTGCTGGGATCCCAGGCTAAGCAACCGTGCCCTGCTGAGGGCTAGGTTCAGAGGGCAGCGCCATGTGCCTTGGCGGTAGAGGGGGCGCTGATGGGAAGGGGTGTCCAGGCACAGGGCTGGGCTCAGCCGAGGTACAGACCGGAGAGCCTTGTCTGGAGGTGTGGTCAGGAGACTGGGCATCTCCTTTAGACTTGGAACCTTCCCTCAGCAAATGCTGTTTTAGTAGAGTTCTAGTTTCGTAGTGGAGAGGAGAGGTCATTCCTGGGTGGGGCCCTGCCGCAGCTGCACCAGGGCTGGGAGTTGCTGCAGGCAGGTGAGAGCTGGGGGTGCCACTGCTGGAGAGGACCTTGCAGGTGGCCTGGGCTCACTATGCACCCTTCCGAATGAGCAGCCTGAGGCCGCAGAGACAGCCTGCAGGGGCTGGGGCCTGGGACCTTGGGGTACCCGTGCAGTGGAGTGTATGTGTCGGGGGTCTGTGCCGGAGGGGGGGGTCCTGAACTTGGGGTGGGAATGAATGTGCGTGGGTCTGTGCTGGGGTGGGTCTCAGGCTGAGGAGAATTGTTGGCCTTGCCACATGCCTGTTTCTGTATGTGATGTATTTTTCTTTCAATAGAAAATGGCAGGAAGCCAATCAGAAAATCCAGGAACTCCAGGCCAGCCAGGAAGCAAGAGCAGACCACGAGCAGCAGATTAAAGTGAGTCGCTCTGTGTCAGGGGCCTTGTGGACACCCTGTGGTGGCCTTGACTCGCCTGCTCCTGTTGGCCTTTCTGCGCTGGTGCCGAGCTCCGTGGGCCTCCTGTGAGGTTCGCTTCTGCCCTGTGTGCTGAGCACCGTGCTGGGCACCAGCGATGCCGTGGTGAATGAGGCAGATGCTTCTGCTCTCAGGGAGCGTGTATTTTAGAGGAGGGAGACTGACCACAAACACGAAGAGGAAATGTCCGTGTGTGTGATGACGTCAAGTGCTGATGAGTGTGCGAAGAAGATACAGGAATAGAGAGGTTGAGAAATCTGCCCACAGTTGCACAGCTGGAGCTGGGTCTCTCAGGGCGTCTGCCTCAAGCTCAGGCTGTGCCATTTCCCTGTGGAGGATGGGCCAGGGAGATGCTGACTCCGGATCCCTCTCCTGCCTCTTGTTGCCTGGAGAGCAGCCTCCAGACCCTGTGCTCTGGCCCCTGTGCACCCTCACCTCCACGCTTCACACCAGCTCTTCCTGGCTGCAGAGCTGACCGGCACCCCCAACCTAGCTTCTGCCGCGTCCCCTCCCAGTGGTGTTCCCTGGCCCCTCGCAGTCCTCAGCCCACCTCTCAGGATTGGCTGGCTGGCAAGGCGATGAACTGTGTTAGTGTTTGTCAAATGGCCGGCTGGTTTGGCTGTGGTTTCACACTCTGCCTGTTCAGTGACTTGCTGCTCACAGATGCCAGCTGTCTGTGTCCCAAGGGGCCTGGGTACCGTCCGCAGAAGCCTGTCCTCACTGACTGAAAGTTTGAGCCCTTACACATGTGCTACTAGAGTGTCAGAAGTGGGCTTGACATGGGAGGAGGGGGGTGTTTTCCCATGGAGTGCCATCCTGGACCAGACCTGAGATAGACTTTTGCTCCTGGAGAGCTCCCTGAGGCCAGGTGGGGAGCACAGCAGCTCTGCGGTGTGCGGTGTGCATGCCAGCTCCCAGTGTGCAGGGGGCTGGGAGGACGGTGCTGGGAAGAGCTGCCCTGGAGTGGATGCTGAGGCTCAGTATTGGAAGCAGCTTCCAGGCCTCTGGTGTAGCCCGGGAAGGCCTCCCACAGGGGAGTCCTGAGGCATGGAGGCTGCTGAGGACCTGGGAACAGTTTAGCGGAGGAACTTCGTGACCTCAGTGACTTTAATTTTTAATGGATGGTATTTTCTAGAGCAGTTTTAGGTTCACAGCAAAATGAGCAGAAGGTAAAGCTCATTTGTACCCCCTGCTCCACCCACCACCACACACACACAGCCTACCCTGGTAGAGTGGAGCATGTGTGACGGTGATGAACCTGCCCTGTGTACCCCCTGCTCCCCTGCCCCCCACACAGCCTCCCCTGGTAGAGTGGAACATGTGTGATGGTGATGAATCTGCCCTGTGTACCCCCTGCTCCCCACTCCACGCACACACAGCCTCCCTTAGTAGAGTGGAGCATGCGTGACGGTGGCGAACCTGCCCTGTGTACCGCCTGCTCCCCCCCACCCCAATGCACACACACACCCAGCCTCCCCGGTAGAGTGAAGCATGTGTGACAGTGATGAACCTGCCTGGACACATCAGTGTCATGCAGAGTCCACGGGTCCCGTGAGGGTCACTCTTGGAGTGGGACAGTGTATGGTTTGGGCAAATGTAAAATGTCCTATATTTGCCGTTAGAGTGTCACACAGAAAAGTTTTACTGCCTAAAAATCCTCTCTGCTCCCTCAGTCAATCCCTGCCTTTCCTTCTGAGCCCCTGACAACCCCCGCCTTTCCGAGAACGTCCTGTGGTTAGATCCTGCAGTGCGTGTAGCTGTTGCACACCGGCTTGTTTCTCTTAGCCGTGTGTGTGTGATTTTCTCCAGGTCTCTTCGTGGCTCATTTTCCTCTTCTCTGTCCCTGGCCTCCATCAGGATCTGGAGCAGAAGCTGTCCCTGCAAGAGCAGGACGCTGCGATTGTGAAGAACATGAAGTCAGAGCTGGTGCGGCTCCCTAGGCTGGAACGGGAGCTGAAGCAGCTGCGGGAGGAGAGCACGCACCTGCGGTGAGGGGTCGCGGGGGATGGGGCAGCCGCCTTGAGTGAGTCTGGGTTTGTGCGCATGGAGCCCACCGTGCAGACGCTGTAGGGGCAGGGCTCCCGGGCTCTTGGCCTTCTCCCTAGGGTGTGTGGCTATTTGAGTGACTCTTTGTGGCACTGCCAGGGAGATGAGAGAGACCAACGGGCTGCTCCAGGAAGAGCTGGAAGGGCTGCAGAGGAAGCTGGGGCGCCAGGAGAAGATGCAGGAGACGCTGGTTGGCCTGGAGCTGGAGAACGAGGTGAGGGCCTGTGTGGTGTGCGGTTCCTGTGGGTGTCCTCTGCCCTGTCTGGAGGAGCCTCGGTATTGTGGTCACACCGACAGCTGCTCGCCTACAAGATGGAGGCTGCTGTGATGGGGTGGGAGGCAGAATCGTGGTCCCCAGAGAGTTCCCTGCCTCATCCCCAGAGCCTGTGAACACAGCACCTTCTATGGCAGGGCGAATGAGGTCACTGGTCTGCTGGCCCACGGCGGGGACGGGCTCCTGGGCCATCCTGGCGGCTCAGAGTGACGTGAGACGGACTTGGCAGCTCTTGCTGGGTGTGGAGATGGAGGAGGGGCCACAAGCCAGGGAATGTGGGTGCCTCTGGAAGCTGGAAAGAGCAGGGAAGTGAACTCTCCACCGGAACCTGCAGAAGGAAAACAGCCCTGTCGTCACCAGGATTCCAGCCTGGGGAGACCCATTTTGGATTTCTGAACTAAAGTACTGTAAAATAGTACATTTGTGGGCTTTTTTTTTTTTTTTTTTTTTTTTTGAGATGGAGTCTCGGTCTCTCCCCAGGCTGGAGTGCGGGGGCACGATCCTGGCATACTGCAACCTCCGCCTCCCAGGTTCAAGTGATTCTCCTGCCTCAGCCTCCTGAGTAGCTGGGATTACAGGCGTCCGCCACCACACCTGGCTAATTTTTGTATTTTTAGTAGAGATAGGGTTTCACCATGTTGGCTAGGATGGTCTTGATCTCTTGGAACTCGTGATCCACCTGCCTCTGCCTCCCAAAGTACTGGGATTATAGGTGTGAGCCACCGCACCCGGCCGGGATTTTTAAATATTAAAATTTTTTTTGTAGAGACGATATCTCCCTGTGTTGCCCAGGTTGGTCCTGAACTCCTGGGCTCAAGTGATCCTCCCGCCTTTGCCTCCTGAAGTGCTGAGATGACAGGCGTGAGCCTCTGTGCCACACCAATTTGTGTTGTTTGAAGCCACTTAGTTTGTGGTGATCTGTTTCGGTTGCAGCAGGGAACTGGTACAGAGGGTGAGTCAGAGTGCGGGCAACACTGTGAGCACCAGGGCTGGCGGGGCCCTGTGCTGGGGGTCTTCTGCCTCCGCTGTGGCACTTGGTGGGAAGACGTCAGTGCTGGAAAGCATCCTGCAGTCATGTTGCAGGCAGAGGAGGAGACAGGTTCAGAGAAGCTCCCTCTCTTGCCTGGTGCACAGCAAGTTTGGTCCAGAATTTAGGCCTTCTGGCCCCTGCCCGGGTCCTCTGTCCTTCACGCCACTTCCCTGTGGCCACAGCCGCTCCCCTCTGTGCCTGGCACACCGGTGCCGCCTTTCTTGGGTGGTTGTGTGGCCTGGCAGGAGAGCAGACTCCATCTGCAGCGCTCTGCAGCTGCCCACCTGTCAGGCTGGCCACTTGCAGAGTCCCCCTTGGGTGGTGTGGGTCTCTGCCCTCTTCAGAGCTGCGATACAGCCAGAGTCCTTTCGGGGCCTTGGCCCTGTGACCCACGGTGAGGCGGCTCCCTGCCAGCGGGGGTGTCCGGCAGGGACTCTTCTCTCAGGTGTTGGGTTCTATAGGAGCTTAGCCTGAAAAGACAGCTCCCACGCAACATCCTTTTTCTCTCTGGCCGCCGTGTAATTTATTGTTTGATGGTTGAAGAGTTGGGGCTCTCAAGCTACACTCCGTGGTTGGGTGCTTGGTCCCTGGGCCGGCTCCTTCGCCGCCCTGCCTGTCTCCCCATCTGCGCTGCTCCGCGTCCCTGGGCCAGCTCCTTTCACTGCCCTGTCCGTCTCCCCGTCTGCGCTGCTCCGTGTCCCTGGGCTGGCTCCTTCGCCGCCCTGTCCGTCTCCCCGTCTGCGCTGCTCCGTGTCCCTGGGCCAGCTCCTTCGCCGCCCTGTCTGTCTCCCCATCTGCACAGGGAGGAGCGGTGCTGGTGCCTGCCTCGTCGGGACTGTGAGGCTCACTTGAGTCTATGTGAAGTGCTCAGAGCAGTGCCTGGCACGTAGTGAATGTTCTGTAGCGTTGGCTGTTGTATAGTTACTAGTCAAGCACGTGCCTGCGCATAGGAGGGGCTCTGAGAATACCTGACTGACTTGCCGAGTGGAGCGTTGATAACAGCACGGTGCTCGGCACTGGGTGGAGGTGAAGCGAGGCCAGAACAAAGGCACAGAGTCCCTGCTCTCAGATTGCTTCCATCCTGGAAGGGCCATGAGACCTCTTTGGGGTGCTGCTCAGCATGGGACAGGTGTGTGACACAGGGGCATGCTGGCCTGTAGGCAGTGATGTCACCTTCCTCCATGCTCCAGGGTGGCTGCCCTCCTCTCCTGGGGCCTGTTGGTCCTGGTCTGCTGTTTGATGGGGGGAAGTTTGGCTCCAGGACTGGGTCTGTCTGCTCCAGGGCCTGGCTCCCTAAGGAGCCTCTGGAAGATGGGGGAGGGATGAGTCCTCATGGCTCGAGCACCTGAGGCTGCTCCCTGGGGCACAGTCAACCCCAGGATCATTTCTGGGGCTGTCTGCCTTCTCGCTCCACAGCCACACGTTGCATTTAGCTTGCTGGGGTGTGTACTTGAATTTACAGGGCCAGGAAGGAGTGAGGCAGGAAGCGCCAGTGTGGCTTCTGCAGTTGGGGAATAATAACCCGGCTGCGTCCGGGCAGACTTGGAGCATGTAGCACTCAGCTCAGAGATGAGGGCAGGCTCTCCGGAGAGGTCAGGGACTTAGTGCCGTGGTCGTTGTTGTCAGTCTTATGTGATAATCCTGTGGCAGGCAATGACGGGGTCTGTGCTTTTGTTGTCTTTTCAGAGGCTGCTGGCCAAGCTGCAAAGCTGGGAGAGACTGGACCAGACCACGGGCCTGAGCATCAGGTAGGGAGGGGCAGGTGCCTCCGGGGTCCCGCCTTCTCTGAAGGGTCGCCGGGGAAGAGCAGAGCCAGCCTCTGGCTCCCTGGCACTGTCTCCAGCCAGGCATCTCTGTGGCTGGTGGGGGGCGTTTGTCCCGGCTGCTCAGGTTTAATGAGGCCTTTCTCAGTGGGTGGGGCAGTGGAGCTGAGCGACTCATCCTGCTGAAGCCTTAGTAACATCTTCATTGAGAAGCAGAATATCCACAGCAAACCAGTGGCAGGCATCTGATTGCCCTGCATTGTGGGCTTTGTGAAAAGACTCTTTTTGGTGTATACTGAGGAAGTAATTGCTTTTGGGGGAAATCATTCATATTAGGGAACTGTAACCAGTGGAGATGAACTGAGTTTTTAGAATTAAGAAAAACCCACCGTATTAGGCTGTTCTTGCATTGCTGTGAAGAAGTACTGGAGACTGGGTAGTTATGAAGGGAAGAGGTGGAATAGGCTCACGCTTCTGCAGCTGTACAGGAAGCGTGGTACTGGCATCTGCTTGGCTTCTGGTAAAGCCGCAGGGAGCTTTCAGTTGTGGCGGAAGGTGAAGGGGGAACAGGCACGCCACGTGGCAAAAGCAGGAGTGAGAGAGTGTGTGAGAGAGAGAGAGCGAGTGTGAGTAGTGTTGGGAGGGAGGTGCCACACACTTCTAAATAACCCGATCTCATGAGAACTCCCTGTCATGAAGACAGACCCAGGCTGTGAGGGATCCGCCCACGATCCAAACACTTCCCACCGGGCCCCACTTCCAGCACTGGGGATTACACTTCAACATGAGGTTTGGGCAGGAACACAGATCCAAATGGTTCTCACCCACCATAGTGGAAGACGGTTGTCTGGTTCTTGTAGCAGCCTCTTCAGCCAGTCTGTGCCAAGCTGAGTGCCAGCATGTGGGTGGAGGGATGTGGGGTGGAGCTGCCGGGGGACCACCCTGGGTGCTGGGGATGGCATTCTTAGAGGGCAGGACCGTTCCCAGGTCTGGTCCTGTCTGTCTTGCTCCATCCATCCCAGGGCCCTGCGCTCATCTTTCTCCAGCAGCTGCTCAGTTGGCCCCTGCCCTTTAGCCGCTGGGCCCCTGCAGGTGACTGCCTCCTGGCAGCTCTGGTCTGGACCCCTCTGCGTGGTTGCCCTGTGTGCGCCAGGTCTCCAGGAGGTACAGGAGCGGTGCTTTTGAAGGAGCCATCGGAGCCCGGGGCTTGGGGCCTGTGGTGCTGGTGCCGAGGCAGCCTCTTGTGTTTGCTTGTGAGATTTCAAGGCTTCCCGCTTCTTGCCTGTCTTTCCTGATGCTCTTGGAGACTAAGCTGAGAATGAGACTGTCTGAAAGAGCTATCTTTGACCATAGCGTCCGACTGCTAGTCCTGGGCTCCACTACCTTCTCATCAGCATTACTGGCTTCAGTTCTCTGTCACCTGAAAGTGCCCTTTCATTTTCTTTGAGCTTTGCTAAGTCAGAGCACGGCCCGGGCTGCTGTGTCCTCTTGAGCTCCCCCTGTAGAACACAGGCTTCTGTAGGGCCGCCTCAGTGGGGCCTAAATGCTTTGTGCTTCTGTCTGTTCTCTGGGCTTATTAATTGCCTGGAAGGTGACCCTTCTGCTTCTAGGAATACTCTGGCCAGATGAAACCTTCGTGACTTCTTTCCTGTGAAGGGACATCAGAGGCCCCCACGTGCCTGAGGGCCTGGCCCTGTGGGAGGGTCAAGTGTGCAGTTTGCCCTGGAGCACTGGGTGTCAGTCAGGTACATAGCCCTGGCGCAGCTGGCTGCTGTCTCTGGCTGGTTACAAAGTACTGCTGCTCCTTTCGGCCCTGTTCGCGCATCTGAGCGCCCTGCCTGGGCGTGGCTTGTGTGAGGGCGAACTGGCCTGGGGGTGCTGCCTGGGTGTGGCCAGTGTGAGGGCAAGCTGGCCTGGGGGTGCTGCCTGCCTGTGTGTTCCGTGTTCACTCTACCCTCCCTGGTGGCCAGGCCCTGGATGAGGGAGAGAAGGGGTTGGTCTGCAGGACTGGTGGAGGTGGGCTGCCTGTGCCAACCACCGGCTTAAAAGTGGGTGGGAGGCAAGTGGAATGCATGTGTGGTGTCCTGCAGCTTTGATGAGGAAAACAGATAGTGCTTCGGAGGCTCGATTCAACCCACCCTCCCACTCCTCGCAACAGTAAAACCGGTGTCAAGTCACTGTGCTGCTCTGGGCCAGTGTTCCCTTTATTGAAAGGGAGACATGGAGCTCTTCTCCCCCACTGCGTGTGAAAATCCGACGCAATCCTTTGTTTGTGGAGGGCCCTGTGAGTTGGAGAGGGCTGGTGTGAGCGTCCTTTCTGAGCAGCCGGAGGCTGATGGCCAGGAAGGCGGATGGAACCATCCTCGCTGTGGGAGTCGACTCCTGGTCTCCTGCGTTGGCCTTGGCCGTGGGCCTGGTAGAGGGCAGGTTTCCTCATGTGCTGGGTTGCCTGCCGTGCCTGGGCCCCTTCAGGGCTCCCGCCGCTCACTGCATTGTGCTCCACAGGGCGGTTGTCTGAGTGTGGTCTGCATCAGGGCCTGATCTCGGGTGACTCAACAGTCGACATCAGTGGGGGTGCTGCTTATGTCGCAGTCCATGGGAATGCAGGCTGGCGGTCCTGAATACGGCTCATAGAATCACCGGGATGGTTTGGTAACCGTGTGCATTTCTGGCTGTGCACATTGGCTCACACCTGTAATCTCAGTGGTTTGGGAGGCTGCAGCCGGGGGATTGCTGTAGCCTAGATGTTTGAGATCAGCCTGGGGAACGTAGTTGAGACCCTGTTTGTACAAAAAAAAAGAAAAAATTATCTGTGCTCAGTGGTGCGCACGTGTAGTCCCAGCTACTCAGGAGGCTGAGGTGGGAGGATCACCTGAGCCCAGGAGGTCAAGCTGCAGTGAGCTGTGACTGCACCCCTGCACTCCGGTGACAGAGTGAGTCCCTGTCTCTAAAACACAAAAACAAAAACCAAAGTGCATTTCTGGGTAAGCCCCGCATGCCCTGGGCTTGCTTTTCTGATTGTAGGGACCAGGTTTGGGCAGGTCTTATGATTTTGGAAGCCCATGTCTGGCAACATTGAATGTGGTGATGAAGTGGGCAGCAGGGACACAGATGTGGTGAGAAGCTGGGACCGTGGGGGCCATGGGGGCCACAGGTGCCACAGGTGCCACAGCTGCCACTTGTGGTCCCCATGGGAGGGCTGAGTGCACTTGCCGTTCGTGTGTGGAGACATGTGTGCCTCTGTGGGCGAGCTCAGGGATCCCCCTCCTCCCAGCCATGGGGACCTGAGGTGACATCAGATGTCCTGGAAGCAGAGGGCTCTGTGGCTGGGAGTGCCCTGGGCCTGTGACGGCTGGGCTGGCGTCTGCGTGCCTCTGGGCCCATGCTGTGTTGGGATTTGGGGCCTGCTGAGGCCCCGGCCCCGTGGGTGCAGAGGAGCTGCTGCCACTAGGTGGCGCCCCTGCCTTGGTGATCCTTCCCACAGCAGCTTCCCTTGGGTCTCTCTGGCCTGGTGGACCTGCTGTTGTCCCACCATGGGACTTGCTTGCTGACACCGGGGTTTTGGTCGATGGGGATGTGAGGGCCTTCTGGCCGCTGTTCCTGACTGCCTTCAGGGGGTGCTTCTGGCTGACCCATGCCTTCCTTGTTTCTGACCGGTGTGTTGGGGCCCTCAGGCCTGTGGGCTGTGAGATCCTGGCGTTGAGGCCAGACGTCCTCTGCGTGGGCCCTTCCCTAAGGACAGGGTGCTGATGTCCTGCAGTCCTCAGAGGGCTCTTCAGCCTCGCCCCAGGCTTGGATGAACCCTGGCTGAGCCCTAGGAGAGAGTGGCCTGGTCACCTTCTTCCCCATGTGGGGCTTCTTAGGTCTTAGGAGAGGAGGCTGGGTGAGTTGGCTGGGGTGAATCAGTGAAACCATAGGAAGACCCTGTGGCACGAGGTCCTTATGTGTCACACAGGCCTGGGCACATGTGACATGTGCAGCACACGGGGTCATGCGGGCTGGGGGCATATTAGTTTCTACGACTTTGAAGTCACAGGCAGGGAGGGACACAGTGTGTGTGGATGAGCCTGCGTGAACACACGTGGGGAAGGGCAAGATGCCAGTGCCGGGAGTGTGGTGTGGACACCCTCACCCTTAGGGTGTTGGGAGTTGGGCTGAGGGAGTTAGCAGCAGTGCGAGGCGTGTGTCTGGAGGCAGCGATGTGATCAGCTTGGTCTCCCAGGAGCATGATCTGTCTTGGGGAATGATTTGTGGGTGAGGAAAGTGGATGCCAGCACACAGCCTTTGAGGTATGTGTCAATCTAGGCAAGACCTCAGGGGCACAGGAGGAGGAGGAGGAGTAATAGAGAGAGGCCAGTGGGAAAGATGGCGTGAGGCTGGAGGCCATCTGGAAATGCAGGGTGCTTCTCTTGGGAAAATCACCTGTTTCAGTAGGATGAAAGGGGGTGCAGGCCATCTCCGTAGGAGAGCAGCACAACCATTTGTAACAATCCAAAACTTGTTTGTGATTGGAAATTCTCAGCAAGCTAGGAAGAGAAGAGAAATTCCTCAACCAGGTAAAAGACACCTGCAGAAAACCACAGCTGATTAATACAAAGTGAGACTGACTGCATCCCTGACACGGACACCAGGCAAGATGTCTGTTCCCATCATCCCTTTTTGCACTGTGCTGGAGATCTTCAACATCATAGTTAGGGAAGCAAAAAGAAAAGATGGACAGACTGGAAAGGAGAAAGTAAAACTGTACCTGGAGACATCATAATTATCTATAGAAATTCCCAGGGAATCAATGACAAGCCAGTAGGACTAAACCGTGAGGTTTACAGGGTCACAGGTTACAAGGACAAGGTACCAAAATAGGTTACGTTTCTGTATGCTAGCAGTGAGCCACTGGAAGTACATACCACACATGATGGCATCAAAGTCCATGAAATATTAGGGATGCATATAAGAAAATCTGTGTAAGATTTGTACACTGAGAAGCTTAAGACGCAACTGAGACATTAAAGATCGCCTGATGTAGAAAAATGGAGACATTGTAAGAGGAAAAATGAACTCTTTGCCCCTCTGCTCTCACACAGCCTCTGACACCAGATACTGGAAGGTTTCCCGCACACCAAGCAGTTCTCCAGGCGACACCAGCTGGGTGTCCTGCAGCCTCATCTGCACACTCTCCACCTGGAGTTCCATCAGCTCCTGCCGGGTCGGGGCCCAGTCCCACACGTCTATGCCCCCTTCAGATTCCAGGTGCAAGTAGTGGGCCGGCATCTCCCCTTCATTTTGCTGTTTTCTTCCCTTCCCCTGTCACTGACGTCAGCTGTACTTCTGACTGATAGGCTATTAAACGAGGCTCGTACTTCCCACTCCTTGGGTTTCATTAATTTGCTAGTGTGGCTCACAGAACTCAGGAAGATGCTTTGTTACGTTTAGTCATGTGTTATAAAGGACATTACGAATAATACAGGTGAACAGGTCGGTAGAGTGAGGTATGGGGAGAGGCGCAGAGCTTCCGTGCCCTCTCTGGACACACCACCCTCCGGGAGCCTCCGTGTGTGCAGCTCTGAACCCTGGCCTTATTTATGGGTTTTTGTGGAGGCTTCGTTACAGAGGCATGATTGATTACACCACTGGCTGTTGGGAATCCACTCACCCTTTGGCGCCTCTCCCCTCCAAAGTTGAAGGGTGGGACTCAGAGTCCCAACCCTCTCATCCCGCCTCGGTGTTTCGGATGACCACCCTGTCTGAAGCTGCCTGGGGGCTGCCAACCGGCAGTCAGCTCATTAGTTCACAAAAGACTCTCTTCTCACCCCAGATAAAGAGCTGCATGTATGTCAGGGAACAGAAAGACCAAATATGTATTTCAGAGTATCATAAAGGTACTGTGTTCTTGTATTGGAGGATTCATTATTGTTAAGATGGCAGTTTGCTCAAAGTGACCCAAATATTTCACATAATCCCAATCAAAGTCCCAGCAGAAAGTGATGAACCGATCTCTAAAATTTCTTTTTTCTTTTTTGATATGGAGTCTCGCTCTGTTGCCCAGGCCGGAGTGCAATGGCATCATCTCGGCTCACAGCAACCTCTGCCTCCCAAGTATCTGGGATTACAGTCTCATGCCACCATGCCTGGCTACTATTAGTATTTTTAGTAGGGGTGGGGTTTTACCATGTTGACCAGGCTGGTCTTGAACTCCTGACCTCAGGTGATCCACCTGCCTCGGCCTCCCAAAGTGCTGGGATTACAGGTGTGAGCCACTGTGCCTGGTTGACAATTCTAAAATTTCTATGGGAATATAAAGCACCTGTAAATTGTTATAGCAATAACAGTTTAGAAAAAGAACAAGTTATAGGGCTTACACTGGCCAATTTCAAGACACATTGTAAATTGCATAAATTGAGACAGTGTGGTATTAAGTGTAGACATCCGTAAATCAGTGGAACAGAGTAGAAAGTTCAGAAATGATTTAAGAATTCAGCGTTGATGGTTGTCAAAAGTGTCAAGGTAATTCAGTGGGAGAAAGAGTCTTTTCACCAAGCGTGGTAAACCAGTAGGCTGTTTGTGGCGAGGATGAGCCTTAACACCTGCCTCCTGCTGGACACAACATTTAACTCAAATGATGCATAGACTTATGTGTGAAAGTCACAAACTCTAGAAGCTAGGGTTTGGCAAAGAGGTCTTACGATACAGCGAGCATGAACCATACATGAAAAAAATTGATAAGTTAGACTTCATCAAAATTGAAAACTTCTACTCTCAAAAGACACAAAGTGAAAAGACAGACCATAGACTAGGAAAATATTTGCGAGATATTAACATGTATCTGACCAAAGACGCGCTCCAGGATACAGAAAGAACTCTTACGAATTAGTAAGATTACCATAGCTTAAAAAATGGTCAAAAGACTTTTAACAGATACTTTATTATTTATGTATTTATTTTTTTGGAGATGGAATCTCACTCTGTTGCCCAGGCTGGAGTACAGTGGCACGATCTTGGCTCACTGCAACCTCCGCCTCCCAGGTTCAAGCAGTCCTCCAGCCTCAGCCTCCCAAGTAGTTGGGGTTCCAGGCATGCACCACCACGCCTGGCTAATTTTTGTATTTTAGTAGAGACAGGTTTCACCATATTGGCCAGGCTAGTCTTGAACTCCTGACCTCAGGTGATCTGCCTGCCTTGGCCTCCCAAAGCACTGGGATTACAGGTGTGAGCCACTGCACCTGGCCTGCTTTTCACAGCTTTTCACATATACTTTACAAGAGAAGGTGTACAAATGGTAAATAAGGACATGAAAAGATGGTCAACATTGTTAGTTATTAGGGAATGCAAATTAAGACTGTAATCGCCCAACAGGGTTCTTCTTGCTGCCCAGAAAGGCAACGTGCCGAGAACGGCAGGTGTGGCAGCAGAGAAGGAGTTTAATGACTGCAGAGCCAGCCAAGGGAGGTGGACGGGAGATAACTCTCACATCTGTCTGCCTGAGAATTCAGAGGCGAGGGCTTGAGGGCGTTTTGGCGGGCAGTGGCCTAGGGAGTGGTGAGTGCTGATTGGTTGTGTTGGGGATGCAGTCATAGGGGTGTCAGGACTGTCTTCATGCAGCTGAGTCAGTTCCTGGGAGATGGGGTCACAGGTCCCGGTGGCATCTCTCGATCTGCTGAAATGCTAAATCTGAAAAATATCTCAAAGACCAGTTTTTTAGGTTTTGCAGCAGTGATGTCTGCAGGAGCCGTTAGGGAAGTTCCGAATCTCACAATGTCTGGTTACGTGACTTCACGCAGCAGGCACCGTAGAAGAGCAAGCTAAGTCAGCAGGGAAGGTCGTGGCTTAACCGGGCCTGTTCTTTAGCAAAGTTCAGGCCCCTGTAGTAATGCCGGTCTTAGGAATGCGGCCTTAATCTCCAAACAGAGAGGGAGTGTCAGTTTTCCTTGCTTTGAAGCTTAACTATAAACTAAATTCCTCTCATAGTTATCTTGGCCTCTGCATTAGAATAAGCAAAAAAAAAAAAAAAAAAAAAAAGAAAAAAAAAGGATTGCTCCTATGAGGTTAAAAGCAAGATGGAGTCAGTAATGTAGATTTCTCTCAGTACTTAAAATTCTGTAAAGGTGGTTTCAAGACCGCAGTGAAATACCACTGTGTACCCAACAGAATGGCTAAAATTAAGCAAATTGACCATCCTGACTGCTGGCAGAGATGCTGAGCAGCCAGGCCTGTCAAACGTTGCCCCTGGGAGTAGGAAATGGTGCGGCCACTTTGGAAGTGGTTTGGTAGCTTTGTACACACTTACGGTATGACCTGGCAGTTCCATTCCTTGGTATTTAACCCAAGAGAAAATGCGACCTCACGAAGATTTGTACAGGAATGTTTGTAAGAGCCTTATTCTAACAGTCTGGGAGCAGGAACAACTCAGGTGCTTGTCAGCAGGTGAAGGGGTGTGTGGACCGTGGCGTCTCCACGCAGCGTAACACGCGGCATCGGCTGTGCTTGGAAACATGAACGAATCTCTCTTGCTGAGTGAAGGAAGCCACAGTTACTGAGTTTATACTTACTATACCATCCCATTTATTTGAACTTTTAAAAAAGGTAAAACTGAGCAACAGTGACAAAAAGCAGGTCAGTGATCCCTGGAGTCTTGTGCTGGGATATGTTTGGGGCCTTATGGGGTGCTACCTTTTGACGTGATGGAGGTGACAGCTGCACAGGTGCTCTTGACACTGCTGTTGTGAAACGGTTCACGTGTGTGATTATACCTCACTCAAGCTGGCCTGTCAACAGCAAGTGGTCCGCTGTTCGGATTAGCTGTGAGGGGAAGGAAAATTCCTTAGTGGCGACTTGGACTGAATTGGAGAGTGGCCTGGGGGTGCTATTTAAAGCCAGCCTTCATTTGGGGAGGGACCCATCCCCTGAGTTTATGGAAGGCCTAAGACAATGGCTGCCTGGACCTCCTCGGTCTTTGGCACATCACACGAGTGCTTTGAGGAGTGGCAGCATGTGGGGTCAGGTGTAGGCTGCAGGGGGTCAAGGAGTTTCACATTTGATTAAAAGCAGAACAAGCTACGTGAATGCAAACGAATGGAATGAAAAGTGGAACGTGGTCTTCCTTTCCTTCCCTCCCTGGTGACCTCTCTCAGGGCTGGGTGCCCCGTGTCACAGCTTCCTGGCCATCACTCAGGGCTGGGTGCCCCGTGTCACAGCTTCCTGGCCATCGTCACCTGTGTTCTCATTACTCCTGGGGAACTGTTCCAGAACAGAACTGACTGCCCCGGAGGCGGGCGGCAGGGCATGCTGTGCTTGGCCCCAGTTCGTCTTTCTAGGCAATGCCTGATGAGTTTCTTGTGTGTTGTTCTGGAAATGTGTGTGCATACAAGCTCTTTATGTACTCCCATCACCTTTTAAAATTGGGGCTCCTTCCACAGTTTTATTCTGCAACTGTTTTCACTCAGTTTTTGACAGTTTTTTGGCACCAGCACAGGCTGGTCTGCTGAACTACTTTAAAGAGTGCAGACGGACTCAGACTCCAGCAGCCCCTGTTGATGGACACTTAGGGTGTTTCCAGCTTTTTCCCCCAATTAGCCATGGTATGCTGGTTGGGTAAATTCTTAAAAGCAGAATTTTTAGTTTAAAAGAGATGTGCATTTGAGACTGATAGCTGGTGCCGTACCGCCCTCCCGGAAAGCATGACTGCTGTGCGCTCCCGTCACAGCGTGTGACTGCCGTCACCTAATTGGGGTGGTGTGCTTTCAACGTTTCCAGAGAGATTCACCTCGAATTCACAGTACGATGAGGAGAGCAGGCATCTTCAAAGGCTTGGCTTTTCAGAAATGTCATTTAGCAGCTCCCACTGAGGGGGACCCTATGAAATAGGAAGGGAGTGGGTGTCAAGTCCTGCAGCCAAACCCCCACTTTAGGGAGGAAATCATTTGCTCGTGGCCAAGATGCCGCTGTTTTTGGCTCCTTGCCCGTCCCGTTGTGTCTGAATCTGGCCTCGTTTCCCACCCCGCCGGCTGGGCGTTGTACCTGTCAGCAGGGCCAGGCCTGAGGGGGGCTGAGGAGGGCTGCAGAGGAGGCTAGACTGGGGAGGTGGAAGGTGGGCATTGCCAGCTCAGAGGCCTGGCAGCTGTGCTCACCTGGAACTGCTGACCCATCCTCTGGAGTCAAAGCCGGGCACCTGTCCGTGCTGACCTGGACATTTTCCCAAAAACATCTATAGACTGGCCAGATGACAAGTCTCAGGGCCCAGCTTCCCTGATGTGTGAGGCCAATTAGGAGGACAGTGAGGGGATGCATGATTTTCCTCCAAGGAAGGGTCTAATTGACCAGCCTGGACACTTTTATTATCCTAGTTACCGTGCGCGTGATTTGTAATTACCCGGCTGTTGCGTTGATCAATACCAGACGCCCTGGTAGTGCTTGGGAAGGTGGGCGACTGTCAGGTATGTTGGTCCCTTTTAATTGGCGCCAATTTGATTTTCTTCGGGGCATGGGAGGAGGAGGGGAGAAGCGTTTGGCCTTCTGGGTACTTGTGTGAACGCAGCCCTTTCTTCTGGGCCTGCATGCCGGATGCCTCAGGGTCTGGGCTGTGTTACCCCTTTTGGTTTGTTCATTTGTTCACTCATTCGTTCACCATGAGCTGCTCTCGTGGAGCCCATAATCTGGAGGGAGAAGGATGCCCCAGGCCTGTGTGTCTGGTGTGCAGGTCCCAGGCCCCTGGAGCTGGAGAGTGGCGAGCGTGCTTGCCTCCAGAGGTGCAGGCCAGGGCGGGGCATGGGCCAGGTTCCCAGCTCTGTCCTCGTCCGGAGCTGCAGGCCGAGGCGGGACATGGGCCGGGTTCCCAGCTGCATCTGAGCACGGTGCCTGCCATCTCTCCTCTTCTCAGCCCCAGCTCCTCCTGTGGCTGAGTCCTGGCCACTTTCTGCCTTGGGGTTGTGTTGGTTTTCCGTCAACTCCTCCTCTTAATCCTGAGCTTTGTGAGTTAAGAGCCGGTGTGTCCCTTTAGCGCCCCTGTGCCAGGCGTGCAGTAGGCGCGTGCTGAGCCTTTGAAGAGTGGAGGATTGAGCGAGGGCGTCTCTGTGCCTTGCAGTTGGTGGTGATGTATGGGCTGAGCCTCCGGCGCTCTTGGCTGCTGTGACAGGACCCCCTGGGGTTACTCGAACTGCACTATCCTAGCAAGACCCCCAAAGCAAGGCCAGCAGAGAGCTTCCTGACAGCTGCCTTACTTTGGAGACGGCCCTGGCTGGGGTGCAGCTTGTGTGCCTCTCTGCCCCCTTGTAAAGCTTCAGATGGGTGTTCCCAGCAGCGCCGACAGGCTCACGCTGCCCTGTTGGACTTCATTCCAGGTTGGGTGGGGCCGGCTGGAGACTGTCAGAGTCTGGGGGCGGTGCTGTGGGTGTTGGAACCCCGTAGGCAGAGGCGAGAGAGGTGCTTCCCCGAAGAGACCGCGGGGCTCCATGCCGGCATGTGCCTGGCTGCACAGACAGCTGAGTGCCCCGCGGCGTGTGTGGGTGGGAACGCTCTGAGTCTCACCTGGTCTCGGAGCACTTTTTGGGGCTTTTCTCCAAGCTTTGTAGATACGGCTCTTTTACTTCTAGGCCTCTTTCTAAATTGATTTTAAAAGTCTGAGGCTAGATAGTGACAGGCTTTAGACAAGTCTGGCTACTGTAGGTTCCAGGATTTATTTTAGAGGAGGCAGTGGCATCCCTGGTGGTTTCTAGGCTGGTTTTTACTCATGGGTGCTTACTGGGGTCCTGTTATGTGCCGGCCCCTCCTTGTGGGCTAAGGGCTCCCAACATGTCCAGGTCCCTACTTTTACAGGTAGAGTAGGGGGTGCCCTGGTCTGGAATGGAGGAAGGGTCTGGGCAGCTTTGTGACAGGGCTGGTAGGAGGGGGATTTTGACAGGCGACTTGAAGCCAGCGCCAGCCAAGGGCCAGAGGCAGAGAAGCTGAAGGCCTCCCGTGGGCAGCCCACCACTGCCTGCCCTTCTCTCGAGGACTTCCCAACAGTGCCATGGCCTTTGGAGGGCTAGGGTCTCAGGCAGGCTACGGACAGCTCCACAGCTCCTACCCGACACTCTTCAACGTCAGCTTTGGGGCTGTGAGGTGTGACCTCTACAGGATCACCTGCGGTCACTCCCTACGGCCAGCTGTAGCTGTCATTTGTGTCAGGAGCTGCTGGTCTTGCCTGGACCACTCACCTTCCCACCCTTCACCCACCCTGCATGGCCTGGGTTCTTGGGAGGAGCAGGAGATCCTGAGCTGTTGAATTCCTGGAACCTGTGGTCAGGCGGCATCCGTATCCCGCTCCTCCCAGCCCCTGGACGCTTCTCACTGGTGTGGCCTCCTGGAAACAGGTGCCCTGATTCTGCTGGACAGGCAGGAGGGGAGGCTGGGCTGAGGAGTGGACCGGCCTTTTCATGCTCAGTGGCTGCGGGGGGCCGTGTGCATGAAGCAGGTGGTCCTCGCGGTAGTGCCGTTTGTGCAGAGCCGTGTTGGGGACAGCGGGCTTGTGTTAACAGAAGTGCTGTGAGATGATCACTTCATCACGAGCCAGTCAGCACCAGCCTGTGGGGCGGCTGATGTGGACTCAGTGATCTGACTTTCCTGGCTTTTGTTTAATGATGTTTCCACTGTTACCCAGGTGCAGAGCTCTGACCTCCCATGGTCAGAAGTACCGTGTGCGTGTCTCATCTGGGCAGCATGCAGAGACCTTTGCCGGCAGCTGTGTGTGGACCCTGGGACTCTGTTACATGGCCGGGTGCTGAGGGGCAGGGGTCCGAGCCAGGCCAGCAAGCCTTCCTTAGACCCCCTGTGTGCAGGCCTGGTGCCCGGTGTTGGGGACCCAGTGGAGAACAAGATCAGGCTGTTGCCATGAGACTTTCGTCTGGTGGGGAGTCCTGAGAAGGACGTAGATGAGGTGGGGGATAGGTTCCAGGTGAACGCAGGTGTCCACCCCGCATTCCAGGGTGGCAGGTGGCCCGGGGCAGGTGTGGAGTGGTTGGGTGGGCGCCCTGCGTGCTATGTTAGTGTAGGGTGGTGCACACCTGGCCGGCAGGCCTTGCTTCTGCTCTTCACCCTCCACCTGTCGAGGGTGCGCCCTGGGAGTGGGTGGAGGATGATGGGCATACGTGGGAAGAGCTCTGAGATCCGTGGCCTCATGGAGAGCGTTGGGCAGTTACCCGTCCCCTGCCCTTGGGCCTTTGTGAGTGTGGCTTCCTGGAACTCTGGGGGATTTGTCCCCAGTGACTGCAGGGGGCTCTCCTGTCCCTTTTATTCAAGCTCCACTGTCTGCCCTAAGCTGGGGACTGGTCCAGCTGACCTGGACAGTACGGCACGTGGGCCCTGCCGGTCAGCGTGGTGTTGGGAAGCACTTGGGTGGGTGGTGGGTTGGGTTGTGGCCTTACCGCAGAGCCTGGGCTGCAGCTGAGAAAGCCGTCTCCTAGGACCAGGACTCTGGGTTTGGGAGGCTGGCGGTCTTGGCCCAGCGGCTGCCCGGTGTGTCTGCCTGGCCTGGCCCTCGTCTGGTTGCTGCCATCTGGGAGGCACTTCTGCCCTTGCCCAGGCGGGGCACTGTGGGGGCGAGGATGCGGCGTGGAAGACTGCTGATTCAGGAATCGAAACTCCAGGGGCATCCGTGTAGCAGAGTGATTCTAAGATGATTAAGAAAACCATCGATGATTTAAAGAAAGTGTTCACTGCAGTCCTTATTGAGTGATTTGCCACGTGCAGGGCATGTAGGGGTGGCACACCGGGCTGCAGACATCCTTCATGACAGCAGGCAGGGGACCTCCTAGGAGTCTTGGCTGTGACAAGTGAGGTGTGAGGGCTAGAGAGGTGAACGTGTGGAATCTGTGACCCAGAAGTAGCACACTCCTTTCTTGGAAAGCAGTTAGGTATTCCATTCCTTAGTCCATATGCCGTCGTTTAAAACGGCCAAAACCAGAGGCCTAGAGAATGTACCTGGAAGATGCAGTGAGACCATTTCTGATCCTTGTGGCCTTTCCGGGGCTCAGTTTCCTCGCTTTGGAAAGGCCATTTTGGCAGAGGTCTGCTGTGAGGCATCTCCCTGCAGGTGCAATTGGGGTTGTGTGTCTTTCTCAGGCTGGCATCACACAGGCCCCAGTGTACTCTGGCAAGGCTGGGAGGACTGTGACGGGGGGACCCGCTGCCTGCCCTCAGCCTGTCGGGCCCCACAGCACGTGTCTCTGCGGACTGGTCGCCGGCTTCCTGTGGCCTGTGTGTCCTGGAGCTTTGGAACCCTGTTCGGTAGCTCAGAGCTCGTGAGCCCAAAGGGCAGGGGCCTGGTTCCTCGCCCATCCTTGCCCAGCCTGATGGCCCATGCCTGTGGACTGTACGTGGGCACCTGCTTTAACCCCTGCAGGAGTAGGGGCCACCAGGAGCATGTGGCTCTGGGCCTCCCTGGTAGAGTCACTCACTGGCAGGAGAACTGAGTGGGACCCACCAGGCAGTGTCTGTCTCATGGACGCCTGTGGACCTGCAGCCTGGAGAGGGGGCCTGAAGTGTGTTCCGCGCTCTTGACCCCCAGGAAGCACTGGCCTCTGTTGAAAGCCTCCTGCCGCAGAGCGCTGTTGCTCTCCCGGATGGACGGCCGTGTGGGCTCCTTGCTCCAGCGATGCCAGTGCTCCTGCTGCTGTGTGTGGCTGGCTCCCCTTTGTCTCAGCCCTGGGCTTAGAGCAGGCCAGGTGCTCAGGCAGTGCTTTTGTTGATTGAAGGGGGGTGTGTACCTGGCTGCAACCTGTGGAGAGTGTGAATGGCTGGCAGAAGCCAAGGCGGGCTCTTGGGAGATGAGAGCAGGCAGCCGGCCTGGAAGCTTCCGTGGGGCTGGTCAGCTCCGGCTAGCTCTTTCTGGCACAGATCCACGCTGGGCTGGGTGCCATGGCTCACACTTGTAATCCCAGCACTTTGGGAGCCTGAGGTGGGAGGATTGCTTGAGCCTGAGAGTCCAAGGCCAGCCTGGGCAACACTGTGAGACCCCACCTCTATTTAAAAAAATAAAAATATAAAGATGGGATCATGGCGCAGGGGCAGCACAAGTTCCAGGCGCACAAGCCCGCAAAGAGCAAGACGGCAGCGGCGGCCTCTGAAAAGAATCGGGGCCCGAGAAAAGGCCGTCGTGTTATCGCTCCCAAGAAGGCGCGCGGTGTGCAGCAGCAAAAGCTCAATAAGAACCTATAAGTCGGGATCCAGAAGAAAATCGAACATGACGTGGTGATGAAAGCCAGTAGCAGCCTGCCGGAGAAGCTGGCACTGCTGAAGGCCCGTGGCACTGCTGAAGAATGGGGCGGCTGCCGCCACCTCCTCTGAGACACCTTCCTGAGGACGCTGGCCCCAGCGCAGGCCAACACCCCATCCCCTACCTCCATATGGGATCTTACAAGTGATCCCACAGGCTGCACTGTCAGGAAGAGGACCCGTCCCCTAGCACTGGGCTTCATCTAGAACTTGAGTGGGGGCCAAGGGTGCTGAGAACCCAGCAGTGACCAGGAAGATACAGTCACCAACTTCATCTGTCCCCATGCCCCTTCCCAGGTCCTGCCTCCACAGGTTTAACCCAGAACAATAAACCTGGCTTTGTCCCCCCCAAAAAAATATATATATATACACACACACACACACACACACATATAAAGATAACTGCCCCCCGACCCCCTAAAAAACAAAACAAAACCCAAACTCATGGTGGACCTCGGGATGGGCGGACGCGCTCATGGGGCAGAGCTGGGTGTGGCTGCCCCATCCTGGGCCTGTTCCCAGGCCGGCTCCTAGAGCAGGGGCTGATGGGCCCTGTGGGTGTGGGGAGATGGGGTCCGTCACAGGCTGGGGCCTGGGACCCGGGGGCTGGGACCTGGGGGCTGGGACCGGTCTTGGTTCTCAGGCAGGGAGGGGTTGTGAACTCTGTTTTGGGAATGTGTGTTTGAAGTGTCAGTGATGTAACCAGAAGGAGGTGTCAGACAGCAGCCCGTGTCAGGCTGGTGTGGCTCCTAGAGGAGCCCTAGGGCTGGCCTGCCCAGTGAGGGGCTGGGATGAGCCGGCCTAGGGGAGTGGCAGAGCAGGAGGAGCAGATAGCTGGCCCGAGTCTGGAGGGATTTTGGCTTTGGGTAGCTTTGAGCCTGAGGGCCAGTGCCCCACCGGGTCAGAGAGCTCTGCAGCCCACCAGTCCTCGTTGTGCCTGTGTCCAAGCTTGGGCCCCCGTGTGCAGGAAGAAGGTGACCGTGCAGTGCACGTTGTGTGTAGCAGGCGTCGGCGGCGTGGTGCGTGGGTCGGGGCTGGAGATGAGAGGAGGAGTGAGGAGAGGCTAGAAGCCCCCAGAGCAGTGGGGTTTCTTCCTCTTCTTCACTGGTGAGCGCTTCTTGAGCACTTAGGTGTGCAGGCCTGGTGCTGGGTACTGGGGATACAGCTGTAAGTCAGGGGCTGTTTTCCAGTCCTCTCAGATCTAGCTGGGCATAAGTATGGTGGGTCAAGCGTGGCTCCTGAAGAGATGACAGTTGAGAGACTGGCAGCATGTTCCAGGCAGGGCGCGTGCTGGCAGCACGTGGGTTGGCCAGAGGCTGCGTGTTCGGGCAGTGTTGTGTGGCTCCAGCTGGTTGTAATCACGGTTCTCCTAGGGTGTGGCAGAAGCTGGACAGGCTGGCAGGGATCTGTACTGAGGGTAGTTTAGACCACATCCTGCAGGTCACAGGAGCTGCAGAAGGTCTTCATCAGGGAGGAATACATCTGCCATTGTGAAGGGGTCTCTTTCCTTGCTGAATTCACAGGATGAGGACCTGGCGCCTTGGCAGGACCCTGCTTGGAAGTCCCTGGGGCTGTCTGAACCGCTGCAGGTTTCAGCGGTCCCAAAGTCGGGGGACCCTGCTGGTGGAAGTCCCTGGGGCTGTCTGAACCGCTGCAGGTTACATCGGTCCCAAAGTCGGGGGACCCTGCTGGTGGAAGTCCCTGGGGCTGTCTGAACCACTGCAGGTTTCAGCGGTCCCAAAGTCGGGGAGGGTGGGTGGTGGTTCCTTTTGTCAGCTGAGAGCCTCATGGGGCAGGAGCAGTGGAGTCAGTCGCATTGCAGTGAGTTAGAGTTGAGCTGCACTGTTCCCGTGAGCAGGGAGCCCTGGCCGGAGGCCTTCTGACTTCTGAAGATGGTTTGTGTTGAAGGCCAGACCCTTCCCCTGTTTTTCTGTTTCCCCTTCAGGTGAATGCCTGTTCCTTTGTGACCACGCTGTCTGTGGGTAGCACTGTGGTTTTGGAGTTCCTTTGTGACCACGGCGTCCGTGGGTGGCAGTGCGGTTTTGGAGTTCCTTTGTGACCACGGTGTCCATGGGTAGCACTGTGGTTTTGGAGTTCCTCCTTGACCACGGTGTCCGTGGGTGGCACTGTGGTTTTGGAGTTCCTTTGTGACCACAGTGTCTGTGGGTAGCACTGTGGTTTTGGAGTTCCTCCGTGACCACAGTGTCCGTGGGTAGCAGTGTGGTTTTGGAGTTCCTTTGTGACCACGGTGTCCGTGGTTGGCACTGTGGTTTTGGAGACGCTTGTTTTGTTTGTTCATTTGAACATTTATTTGGAGACCTGCTGTTTGCCAGGCTTTAGGCTGGCTCTGGCGATGCCGTGACGAACACAGCACAGCCTGCCCACGTAGTGCACACACAGACAGCTTTAAACAATGAAAACAGCAGGGGGGCCTCCTCAGGTGCGTCAGTTGGAAGATGCCCAGGAGCAGTTTGCAGGAGTATCTTAGTTGGAGACAGCCTTGTTGGATATGAATGACGCTGGTGGGAATGAAGGCCAGACGTTTTTCCTGGTTTGGAAACAGGTGGCTTACAAGAGCCTCTAGAGTTTATTTGTTTAAAGACAGACCCTGTTCTCAAGAGGGTCTTCACTTTGCTGGCAGGATGGCACTGCTGACGGTGGTGGTTGGCTCTAGAGAGCTGCTGTGTAGTTGACAAAGCCCGTTGATAATCAGTGTCTCATTTGTTCTTCCTCACAATCCTGTGGACTAAGCTGGGTTCTGGGAGGAGCTGACTGGCCCAAGGGCATCCAGTGAATTTGTGGCCCTGTTGCTGGAATGCTTGGCTGATCCTGGAGCATGGTGGGCTGTGCCCTCAATAACCTCCATCCATCTGGCTGGCCACATGGTGCCATGCAGCTGGATCCTGCATTTTTGTGAGCTGATCAGCCCGATGCTGGCACTGAAAGGATTCTGTTGGGAGCTGCCATCCATTTAGCCTGAGCAGAACTCAGCACATGTGCGGGCATGAAGCCCATCAGCTGACAGCTTTTCTTTCAGACCTGATGGCTCCCAGCCGAACTCTGGCAAGAAGGGCTTACCAGCCTGCAGGACGGCTGACCTGCCTGCCTTTGCTGGGAGCCAAGCACCTCCTGGCAGGTTCTGGGATTTGGTTTTCAGTGGGAGGAGGCTCTCTGCAAGGTAGAGTAAGAGCAGTAATTACTTGGGAGAGGAAGCATTTAACTTCTGAGGCTGCAACACAATACTATCTCGTTCGCGGAGGCGGCTGAGTTAGAAGATTAGCAATTAATTTTTTATAAGGTGCAAACTACTCTTCAGTTTCATGGAACCAAACAGTCCTCCCACAGCAAGGGAGGGGCAGGCTTCCACCCCGTGTGATTTTTCGGAGCACTATTGTTTGTCTGCTTTTGAGCTGATAGGAATTATTTACGAGTCTGTGTGGAAGACATTTTGACACACAATTCTTGGTATTCCCATTTGCTCTTTCTAGTTTTTACTTTTTCTGTATTGCTAGCGTTTACTGCAGTTAGGTCTCAGGAGTATTTTGCCTTTTATTGGGATTGCAGTTACAAAATGCAGGTATCACTAGGTTCCTTTAAATCACAGTTCACTTTTTATTGACTCGGATGAGAAAAGTACATGTTTTTCGTAGACTGAGTTGAAAAGAGTGTCATTGGTAGCATTACAAGCATTTCTTTTAGCTTCTGTGTTTTTATTGTTTACTAGAGCTTAGCTGGAGTGTCGTAGATAACCCAGTAGGGGTCACTGCTAAGTTATCTGTAAGTTTTCTAAGTTTGAGCTTTAGATTGAAACACTTTTTTTTTCTTTTTTTTGAGACAGAGTCTTGCTGTGTGGCCCAGGCTGGAGTGCAGTGGTGCGATCTCTGCTTGCTGCAACCTCAGCTTGCTGCAACCTCAGCTTGCTGCAACCTCTGCCTCCCAGGTTCAAGCGATTCTCCTGCTTCAGCCTCCCGAGTAGCTAGGACTACAGGCGCCCACCACCACACCTGGCTAATTTTTGTATTATTATATTTTTTTTTAGTAGAGATGGGGTTTCGGCATGTTGGCCAGGATGGTCTTGAGCTCCTAATCTCAGGTGATCTGGCTTCCTCGGCCTCCCAAAGTGCTGGAATTATCGGTGTGAGCCACTGCACCCAGCCCAGACTTTTAATAATAGAAAATGTACTTTCTCTTGTTTCATTATTTAGTACTCTAGGTTTTCTTTGAGTTTTTGTAACTAAACAGTGGGTTCCTGTGATAGGTTGGGATGGATTTAGGGCAGAGTCTGGTAAGCTTTTTCCCTAAAGGGCCAGGTATTAATAGTAAATATTTACTTGGTAGCTTTGGGGTCCATAAGGCCTCTGTTACAATTACTTGGCTCTGCCTTTGTAGCCCAGAATAGGGTGACTCGCCCTCACGGTTTGCCTGGGACTGAGGAGTTTCGCGTGGGACGTGGGCCTTTCATGCTGAGACTGCGATGACCCGGGATGAACTGGGACTGTCGTTGATTTTAACGTAAAAGCTGCTGTCGACAGTGTGTCAATGAGTGGATATGGCTGTGTTCCAGTAAAACTTTATTTTCAAGACAGCTGGGGTGGGAGTAGGTTTGGCCATACCTGCTAACTCCTACAAGAGGTTACAGGGCTGCCATTTAATTTTGGTTTAACCATGCAGAGGCTGAGCATAGTGGCTCACACCTGTAATCCCAGCACTTTGGGAGGCTGAGGTAGGCGGATTCTTGACCTCAGGAGTTCAGGACCAGCCTGGGCAACATAGTGAGATCTCATCTCTACAAAAAATTACAAAAAATTAGTCAGGCATGGTGGCATGCACCCACGCTCCCAACAACTTGAGAGACCAAATCAGGAGGATCACTTGAGCCCAGAAGGCCAAGGCTGCAGTGAGCCGAGATCATGCCACTGCACTCCAGCCTGGGTGATAGAGCAAGAACCTGTCTCAAAAAGAAAAAAAAAACCAAAAAACCCAAAACGAATCCATGCAGAGCCTTGCTGCCTGTTCTCTGTGGCTTTTCTTTTCCGTGCAGAGCCTTTTGCTGCCCACACGGCATCATGGTGATTTCTTCCTTTTCAGATTTGGGCCAGTTGGGCGACAGGGTGGGACCTTGCTTGAGGATGGTTGTAGAAGAGAACCTAGGATGAAATTGGCGTTTCCTGGATCGCAGCTCAGCACCTGCTCTGGCTGGAATCTGGAGTTATCCGAGGCTGTGTTACCCCTTGGTTAAGAATTGTGAAGGATAAAACCCTTATAAATTTGCGCCCAGGGTTGAGAAGTGCTCATTTCTGTCTCACCTTTTTTCTGGTAGCTGAGAGTTCCCAGGAGCGCGTATTGTGATCATGTCTGTTCCATTCAACAAATATTTGTTGAGGGCTTATGACGTACCGTGCCGTATACTGGCTGGGAGATGCAGCGGAGAGCAGGACACATGGTTCCTGCGCTGAAACTGAGCACAGCACTATGGTACTGGGTGTGGAGGTGGGGAAGCGCTTTGAGAACCAAGAGTGGGAGGGCCTCGCTGTTCTAGGACAAGGACCGTCCTCTGAGCGGGGACGATTTCTCTCCAGGATATGGTGGCTGTTGGAGCTGGGTGGCCCTCGTCTCACCCCGGTTGCTTGGGCAGGTGAGTACGCTGGGGCGTGGCTTGGGCTGATGGCTTGTGAGCCTGCACCTGTCAGCGTCAGTTCGGGCTCCCTGTGGGGCGTGTGAGCCCTTCTTCTGACTGAGGTTTGGGTTAGGGTTTCCAGCCTCCCTGCCCCTGGGAAGAGGCTCCACCCTCCTCTACGAGTGCTGAGCTGCGGGTCTGTTTGTACTGTGAGGAGTTGCTTTTGTCTCCATCAAAAACATGAACCACTGTTTGGAGCACTTCCATTTACTGACAACCCTTGCCAAATTAATTTTATTTAATTATCTCCCAGGGCTAAGCTTGAATACATTTTGTGTTAAATTCACAGTTTTTTCCTTTTCTAAACGAAATGGACTTAATATCCTTGTTAAAATCTGATTAAAACTAAAATTGAGTTTTTTGAAGTCTGATTATCCCATGAAATGGAATTTTAAACCTAATTACAGATGGATTTGCATATACTTTTCAGCACCATTGAAAAGAAACTTGGTATAAATTTATTAATGACATCCTTTTCTTTCATTTCCTTGGGGCATGACGTTAGTTTAGGAGCACGAGGGAGGTGGGGAGAAACACCACCCTTCTCTCCGCCCTTCCTTAGAATTTTTTAAAAACTTTATTCTGTGGAGAATCAGTTCTCAGGAAACCTGAGCACAGTCCTGTTTTCATTCTCATCTTCGCTGCTCTACCGGCTTAGGTGGCTGATGGTTTTCCTGAATTGTTTTTCAATACTCAAAGCTCTTGTCTTTCCGAAGATGGAAGAGGGACATGCATGATCATAGCTGCTGACGTGTCTCTCCTGTCAGCTTAAAATGCGGATTTGGCTGGGTGTGGTGGCTCGTGCCTGTAATCCCAGCACTTCGGGAGGCCAAGGCGAGTGGATCCCCTGAGGTCAGGAGTTCGAGACCAGCCTGGCCAACGTGGTGAAACCCCGTCTCTACTAAAAATAACAAAAATTATCTCGGCATGTTGGCACGTGCCTGTGATCCTTGTGACTCAGGAGGCTCAGGCAGGAGAATCGCTGGAACCCAGAAGGTGGAGATTACAGTGAGCCGAGATCATGCCATTGCACTCCAGCCTGGGCAGCCAGGGCGAAACTCCATCTCAAAAAACAAAAAACAAAAACCCCCATGGATTTATATTTAACATGCTACCTCCACCCTGATTTAATTTTAATTTTTAATTTTAAGTTTTTATTTTATGGATTTTTTTTTTTTTTTTTATTGAGGCGGAGGCTCGCTCTGTCATGTAGGCTGGAGTATAGTGGCGCAATCTTGGCTCACTGCAACCTCTGTCTCCTGGGTTCAAGCAGTTCTTCTGCCTCAGCCTCCCGAGTAGCTGAGATTACAGGTGCCTGCCACTTTGCCTGGCTAATTTTTGTATTTTTAGTAGAGATGGGGTTTCACCATGTTGGCCAGGCTGGTCTTGAACTCCTGACCTCATGATCTGCCTGCCTCGGCCTCCCAAAGTGCTGGGATTACAGGAGTGAGACACCATGCCCGGCTTAATTTTTTATTTTTTTGAGACAGAGTCTTGCTTTGTGGCCCAGGCTGGGGTGCAGTGGTGCAATCATGGCTCACTGCAGTCTCTGCCTCCTGGGCTCAAGCCATTCTCCCACCTGAGCCTCTGGAGCTGGTGGGGCTACAGACACTTGCCACCATGCCCAGCTAATTTTTGTATTTTTAGTAGAGACAGGGTTTCACCATGTTGGCCACGATGGTCTTGAACTCCTGAGCTCAAGTGATCCGCCTGCCTCGGCCTCCCAAAATGCTGGGATTACAGGTGTGAGCCTCCACCCTAGTTTTAGATACATTTGTATTATTAAAAAAGTAAAAACAAACTCTAAATGATCATTATGTGAAATAAACAAGAAATTTCCAAAGGGCCACGTTCTTGTTCTTTGAGAAATCCTACTGTTCCAGGAGGGCTGTTTGCTGTTGGGTCTGTACTCATGCTTCCTGCTGTGACTTCCTCACGGCAGGTGGAGGTAACAGGCTCCCAACGTACTTGCCTCCAGTCTGGCTGTCACCGTGGTTTTGTTTTGTCTGGAATTATATGGGAATGGAATCACACGTCATGCAGTCGTTTGTGTCTGGCTGTTTCACTTGCAGAATGTTTTCTGAAAAGCATTCATTCACGTTTGTTGCTTGTATCAGTAGGTTGTCCTTGTTATATTGAATGGATATACCATAATTTTTTTTTTTTCTTTTTTTGAGACAGAGTCTTGCTCTGTTGTTGCCCAGGCTGGAGTGCAGTGGCGCGATCTCAGCTCACTGCCAGCTCCACCTCCCAGGTTCATGCCGTTCTCCTGCCTTAGCCTCCCGAGTAGCTGGGACTACAGGCACCTGCTACCATGCTTGGCTAATTTTTTTTGTAGTTTTAGTAGGGACGGGGTTTCACCGTGTTAGCCAGGATGGTCTCGATCTCCTGACCTCGTGATCCACCCATGTCAGCCTCCCAAAGTGCTGGGATGACAGGCATGAGCCACCATGCCCGACTGGATATACCATAATTTTTAATCCAGTTTTTGGCTCTTACAGATAAAACTTCTGTGAACATTTGTATTCAAGTCTTTGTATGTATGTTTTCCTGTCTCTTGGGATAATACCTAGGAGTGGGGCCTCTGGGTGATATGGTGAGTATGTTTTAACTTTAGGAAAAGCTGAGGAACCAAAGTGGCTGCCCAGTTCTGTCCCCTGGCCACACGTGTGTGAGAATCCCACTGGCCCCGCATCCCGAGCGCGTTCGCTGGCCGCCTTCACTTTAGTCATCCTGGTGGGCCTGTGCGGTATTTCCCTGTGGTCTTCGTTCCTGTTTCCCTGGTGACTAATGATGTTGAACATCTCCTCATGTACTTAACTCGATGGCCATATATCTTCTTTTGTGAAGTGTCTTTTCAAAGTCTTCTGCCCATGTTTTAATTGGACTGTCATCTTCCTGAGTTGGCAGAGTTCTGTGTGTATTCATGACAGAGTCTGTCGTCAGATGTATGGTGAATATTTTCTCCCAGTACGTGGCTTCCTTTTCATTTTCTTAGTGTCTTTTGAAGGGTAAAAGCTTTCAATTTTTCTAAGTCTGAGCTATCAATTCATTTTCTTTATGGTTTGTGCTTTTTGTGTCTGCCTAACCCAAGCTTCTAGAAACTTTCTAGCTTTAACTTTACTGTTAATTTTGAGTTAATTTTTGTGTGCAGTGTGGTCACAGTTGAGGGTTGCTTTCCTGCCACACAATATGAGTGTCTGTTTCCCCTTTGAATTTCCTTGGCACCTCTGATGAAAGCCTGTTGGCCATACATTCATGGGCCTGTTTCTCGAGGGCTTCTTTCATTGAATCATGTGTCTGTCCTTTCTCCAGTACAGTAAGATCGTAGTTACTGTCACTTCCTAATACTCTTTGAAAGAACATAGTAAGCCCTCCAGTTTTTTCCTGGTAAGAATTGTCTTGACTCTTTTAGGTATTTTTTATTTTCAGATAAATTTTAGATTCAGCTTTCAGTTTGTTTTCGTCTCCCCCGCCCCATTTACTTTTTATTTCGTTTATTTTTTCTTGCCTTAGTTCACTCACTGGGACCTCCAGTGCGGTTTTACCTGGGTGTGGTGAGAGTGGCTGTCCTGGCCTTGTCAGTCTCAGAGGGAAAGCGTTCAGATTTTCATGAAGCATGAGGTTTGTTTTAGGGTCTTGGGAGATACAGTTCATCAGGTTAAGGAGGATGCTTTTCTTTTCCCTGATTTGTCGTATTGGATCAAATACACATACAATAAAATTGACTGTGTTAACTGTTTTTAAGTGTACAGTTCAGTAGCTTTAAGAACATTTGTATTGCTGTGCAACCGTCACCACCATCCACCTCCAGAACTTTATCTTCCCAAACCCAAACTCTGTACCCGTTAAACGCTCGCTCCCTATGCTCCCCCTGTTGGCCCTGGCACCCACCATTCTGCTTTCTGCCTCTGTGATTTTGACTAGAGTAGGGACCTCATAGAAGGAGAATCATGAAATATTTGTACTTTTGTGACTGGCTTATTTCACTTAACGTAATGTTCTCAAGGATCATCCATGTTGCACCATGTGCCAAAGTGTCCTTTCTCTTTGAGGCTGAGTAATTTTCTGTTGTGTGGATAGATGATCCATGTTTCTTATCCAGTCACCTGTTGATGGACACTTAGATTGCTTCCACATTGTAGCTACTGTGAATAATGCTGCTATGAACATGAGCGTGCAGATATCTCTTAGAGACCCTGCTTTCAACTCTTTTGGGTGTATACCCAGAAGTGGAGTTGCTGGATCCTATGGTTCAATTTGCAGCTATTTTAGGAGCCACCACATTGTTTTCCACAGTGGTTGTACCATTTTACATTGTCATCAGCAGTGCACAGGAGTTCTGGTTACTCCACATCATCACCAACTCTTGCTATTCTGACTTTTTAATTTTTTAGTTTATTTTTAATTTTAATTTTATTTTGGTGGTGGCCATCCTAGTGAGTGTGAGGTGGTGTCTTGTTCTGGCTTTGATGTGCATTTCCTTAATGAATAGTGGTGTGAAGCACCCTTCCATGTGCTCATTGGCCAGTTGTGTGTCTTCTCTGGAAAAATGGCTATGCAGGTTCTTCGCCTGTTCTTAAATCACATTATTTTTGTTGCTGTTTTAGGAGTTCTCTTGTATGTTTTGAATACTATTCTTTTACAGTTCTGGTTTCCAAACATTTTCTCCCATTCTATAGGTTGTGTTTTCAGTCTGTTGATAGTGTCCTTCGATATACAAAAGTTTAAAATTTACTAAGGTTTCATTTGTCTGTTCTTTTTTTGTTGTTGTCTGTGCCTTTGATGTCATATCCAAGAAATCTGTGCCAAATCCAATGTCATAAACCTTCTCCCCTGGTGTTTTTCTAAGAGTTTTATAGTTTTAGTTGTTAAATTTGGGTCTTTGATTTGTTTTGGGTTGATTTTTTTGTGTATGGTTTAAGGACCCAACTTTACTTTTTCACGTGTGGAGGCCAGTTTTCCCACACCATGCGTTGAAAAGCTTGTCCATTCCTCATTGAATGGTTTTGGCACCTTTGTCAAAAATCATTTGAGGCCGGGCGCGGTGGCTCAAGCCTATAATCCCAGCACTTTGGGAGGCCGAGACGGGCGGATCACGAGGTCAGGAGATCGAGACCATCCTGGCGAACACGGTGAAACCTCGTCTCTACTAAAAAAAAAAAAAAAACTAGCCGGGCGAGGTGGCGGGCGCCTGTAGTCCCAGCTACTCGGGAGGCTGAGGCAAGAGAATGGCGTGAACCCGGGAGGCGGAGCTTGCAGTGAGCTGAGATCCGGCCACAGCACTCCAGCCTGGGCGACAGAGCGAGACTCTGTCTCAAAAAAAAAAAAAAAAAAAGAAAAATCATTTGAACTTACGAAAGGGGTTTATTTCTGTTATCGCTACTGTATTTCATGGGTCCATATACCTGTCATTCTGTCAGCACCACACTGTTTTGATTACTGTGGCTTTGTAGTAAGTTTTGACTTAAAGTGTGACTCTTTCAACTTTGTTCTAACTTTTCAAGATTGCTTTGGCAAGGGACCTTGGGGTCCCTCGAGATTCCATATGAATTTTAGGATAGATTTTCCTATTTCTGCAAAATATTTACTTAGGTCTTGATAGGGATTGCATTGAATGTCTAGATGGCTTTTGGTGGTGTTGACATCTTAACAGCAAGTCTTCCACACGTAGTGGTTTCTGAAAGGTTAGTTGTGGTACGGAATAATCTTTTCAAATTGTTGTACTAAAATTCATTGGTCTGTCTTGCACTTTGAATGGATCTTTATCCATGCATGGTTATGTAACATCATACATCGCTTATTTGAAAATATCGACATACTGAATTATGTAGGTCTTTTATTATACCTTATTAAAAAAATCACGAGCTAATCACCACAAGTTATTGAAAAGTCTTTATTATTAGGAATCCGTCAAGCTTGTGGTGTCAGATACAAATTTTTAAGAATTTAGATATGTGTTTGACAGCTTGAGTTTTATTATTGTCAACAATATACTCTTGGTTGTATTCTTTCAAATGATAACATTTATTTAATTCATTTCTGAGAAAATGTCTACCAGATGCTGAAGCCTGAGTAACTATTGTTTGTCAGTTATTTTATTTTATTTTTTTTTAAGACCGAGTCTCGCTCTGTCACCCAGGCTGGAGTGCAGTGGCTGGATCTCTGCTCACAGCAAGCTCCGCCTCCCGGGTTTACGCCATTCTCCTGCCTCAGCCTCCCAAGTAGCTGGGACTACAGGCGCTCGCCACCTCGCCCGGCTAGTTTTTTGTATTTTTTTTAGTAGAGACGGGGTTTCACTGTGTTAGCCAGGATGGTCTCGATCTCCTGGCCTCGTGATCCGCCCGTCTCGGCCTCCCAAAGTGCTGGGATTACAGGCTTGAGCCACCGCGCCCGGCCGTCAGTTATTTTTTAAGTAAAATATTTTATGTAAAAAGGGCTAGTTCAGTTCACAACTCAAACACGGAAGACCAGCCATCGCACTTTAGTATGCACCAGAAATATTTTACATGTACTTTGTATTTCATCGTGCAGACTGTTGAGATCTTATCGAGGGGTTAAGATTTAACAAAGTGAATATTTTAACTGGGCATAGTACTCCTGTAGTCCCAGCTGCTTGGAAAGTTGAGGATGATTTGGGCCCAGGAGTTTGTGGTCATAGGGAGCTGTGACTGTGCCTGTCAGTAGCCATTGCAGTCCAGCCTGGGCAGCATAGCAGGACCCTATGTGGTGCCCCTGGTTTGTTTCACTAACATGTTGTACCCATCACTGCTTTTGTATCTTCAGTTCAAATGTCAGCAGAGTTAAAAGAAAAAAGGCAAATAATAGCTTATTATTATTGTTACTTTTTTTTTAGAGGCAGAGTCTTGCTCTGTCACCCAGGCTGGAGTACAGTGGCATGATCTCAGTTCACTGCAACCTCAGCCTTCTGGGTTCAAGTGATTCTCCCACCTTGGCCTCCCCAGTAGCTGGGACCACAGGCGTGCACCACCATGCCTGGCTAATTTTTGTATTTTTTGGTAGAGACGAGGTTTTGCCATGTTGGTCAGGCTGGTCTCAAACTCCTGACCTCAAGTGATCCGCCCACCTCGGCCTCCCAAAGTGCTGGGATTACAGGTGTGAGTCACCGTGCCCAGCCACTTAGTATTATTATGAAGATAGTTTTGATGGCCAGGTGCAATGGCTCATGCCTGTAATCCCAGCACTTCTGGGAGGCCAAGGTTGGCGGATCACCTGAGGTTAGGAGTTCAATACTGGCCTGGCCAACATGGTGTAACCTCGTCTCTACTGAAAATACAAAAATTGCAGGGTGTGGTGGTGCATGCCTGTAATCCTAGCTACTGGGGAGGCTGAGGCAGGAGAATCACTTGAACCTGGTGGATGGAGGTTGCAGTGAGCCGAGATTGAGCCACTGCCCTCCAGCCTGGGGGACAGAGCGAGACTCCGTCTCAGAAAAAAAAAAGAAAAAGAAAATAGTTTTGATGTTACAAGACTGCCTAGAAGAGTGTCTGCAGACCACACTTAGTGAACTGTTGTCCTGGCACTTAGTCCCTCGAGGCCAGAAGGAGTCTCACAAGTTGGACTCACATGTGATCCTACAGCTTTGTGATATGCTCTTCAAAAATACCGTACAGGTGTAATGTAAATGCATGCTCACTACAAAGAAAGCTCACACAGTGCAGAATTAAAGTGAAACTTTCTTGGATTTCTCTGCTTTTTCAAATTCTGCCGTGTCCTAGGTTAACATTAGCAGTTTGCTATAAGTCCTCCTAGATAATTTTTGTGTGCATGGACATCTTATGTGCGTAACAAATGGCATCAGACGGCTTGTATTGTTATGTTACTTTCCCTTGAATTGAGTTACTTGAGATGCCTGGTGCTTACTCTTCAGTAGCCGTTATTCCATCCTAGAATGTACATATTTTAACCATTTCCTTTACACTACAGTTGTTGCCAGTTTTTTTTCTTTTTCTTTTTGCTGTTGACACACAGAGATTTAGTGAACACCATTTCATTAAACATATTTTTTTGGTAAGCGTATCTGAAAGAGTCTTTTTATTGATGGGAGTAGTCAGATATAGGGTATGGATATTTAACACTTTAATAATTTTTGCCAAATTACTTTCCAAAATTATACTTCTATTGACAGTGCTTAAGATTGCCCATTTTTCTGATAACATTCATTGATGTTGTCAGTGTTTCCAATTTTTGCCCTTTACTTAAAGTCAGCTGCTGTATTCCTAGCACAGTGCTTTCTGTGACAGATGTTTCAGATCACAGTGCTTCCTGCCCTCAGGCACATCTGGCTGCCCTGGTAGCTTTCAGGCTCTCAGGCACCCCTCCCTAATGGACCGACTGGGGTCGAGGGCTCTGAAAATGCTGCCCACCCTGGCCCAAGAGCCTCTTGAACAGGTAGGCTCAGGGTGGGGGTGAATCTGGTGGCTTAGCTGACAAATGGAGGTAGAGGATACATTCTCACCTGTTATTTTGATTTTTTTTTCCTCCTCACCCTGACTGTCACATTCTCGCCTTTTCCAGCGTCAATCCCCAGTCACACTAGCTTCCCAGGATTAAAATGGTCTCTCTCTCATGAGACCTGTTTAGAAATCTAGAAGCATTAAAAGAAGAAGAAGAAAAAAAAAAACCCAAAATCTAGAAGCATGCACGTGGCTTAGAAAATGCCTTTGTGTTGCCAGATGCAGTTCCCTTGCTTTGACAGTGGCATTCAATGTGGTCTTTTAAAAAAAGAAACTATCTATTCCTTTAACATTTTTTGGAGATAATAATGACATACAGTGAAATGGACAGATCTTGTGTATATAATTGAGTGAGTATTGAAAACGTACCACCTGTGTAATCACTGCCTCCGTCAGGCTGCAGAAAGTTTCCATGACCTCTGGAAGTTCCTTCTCGTCCCTTCAGTCAGTTCCTACCCCTGGGAGACAAGCACTGTTCTGATTTCTATTACCATAAATTAGTTTTGTGTGTTCTTGAATTGTAAATAAATGGAATCCTACTGTGTTTATTCTTAAATTGCTGTCATCTTTTGCCCAGAGCTGGGACTAGGGGGAGGTGAGAGAGTGCGGCATCTGCGCGGCACACCCCAGGAGTGAGATTCTCAGAGCCGTCTCTTTCTGAAAGTTTGTACGCCAGCATCTCTCTTGCTTCACCCTCGTCCTGGCCCTGCTTTTGGACAACAGAGTGCTTTTGAGGTTCAGCCCTGTTTTGGGGAGATGAGTGGTACGTTTTAATTTGTTTTTATTATTTATTTATTTTTTGAGATGGAGTTTCTCTCGTTGCCCAGGCTGGAGTGGTATGGTGTGATCTCGGCTCACTGAAACCTCTGCTCCCCGGGTTCAAATGATTCTCCTGCCTCAGTCTCCTGAGTAGCTGGGATTACAGGCGCGCACCACCACGCCCGGCTAATTTTTGTATTTTTAGTAGAGATGGGGTTTCACCATGTTGGTCAGGCTGGTCTCGAGCTTCTGACCTCAGGTCATCCGCCTGCCTCAGCCTCCCAAAGTGCTGGAATTATAGGCGTGAGCCACCGCGCCCGGCCAAGTGGTTCATTTTTAACTTGTGTCCATCTACTTTTTTGTTTCTCCGTTTCCTGTCTGAGGACATGTGGGTTGTTTGCCCGTAGCTGGCTGTGATGAGCGTCGCTGCAGTTAATTCACAGCCACATCTCATGTGCACCTACATTGTCATTCTCTGCCGGGAGCACCCAGAAGTCAAACTGCTGGACCTTTTAAGAAGTGCATGTATAGCTTCATAAGAAATTGTCAAACTGTCTTCCAAGGTGCTGGTGTGATTTTATGCTCCTACCTAGAATGTATGAGATTCCATTTGCCTTATATTTTCACCAATATTTGGTGTGGCCGTTTATTTTTAAAAAATCCTTTAATTATCCCAGTGGGTGTGTGGCGTTACCGACTTTTGGCTTTACCTCACGTTCCCCTGATGACCAGTTTCCTCGTCAGTGAATATGTCGAGCTCGTTCTTACGCTTAATGGCTTTTATCTGTTCCTTAGGAAGTGTCTGTTCTTGTCTTTTGGGAAATTGTGTTGGTTTGTTTTCTGTTACTGATTTTTCCAAGTTATTTATTCTGGATACAAGTTTTTCATCCAGTGTATGTCTTGTCAACATTTTCACCCTGTCTGTGGCTTGCCTTTTCATTTTCTTTATTTTTTAAATTATTAAAATATACATGACTGTCACTGTAAGATTGACTGTTGTTTTTCTGTTTTTTTGAGGCAGAGTCTCACACTGTCACTCAGGCCAGGATGCAGTGGCGCAGTCATAGCTCCCTGCAGCCTCTAACTCCTGGGCTCGAGTGCTCCAGCTTCCTGAATAGCTGGGAATACAAGTGTGAACCACCACACCTGGCTATGGTTTTCTTTTTTGTAGAGATAGGATCTCGCTCTGTTGCCCAGGGTGGACTTGAACTTGTGGACTCAAGCGGTTCTCCCTCATTGGCCTCTCAAAGGGCTGGGATTATAAGCATGAGCCACCATGCCCTGCCGATCGTCTGTTTTAAAGTGTTTAATTTGGTGGCTTTTAGTATATTTTTAAGGTTGTACACTTATATCCACTGTCTAATTCCGGAACATTGTCCTGGTCCCCAAAGGAAGGCCAGTTGGCAGAAATTCCCTGTTCTCCTTTCCCCCAGCCCCTGGCAGCCACTCCTCTGTTCTTTGTCTCTGGGTTGGCATGTTCTGGATATTGTGTATCAGTGGAATCCCACCGTAGGTGGCCTCTGTGCTGGCGCCCACTCTCAGCATGTTCTCAAGGGGCGTCCACACTGGCACGGGTCAGCGCCCCCTTCCACCACATGACGCTTGATGATACCCCATTGTGTCGCCAGAACGCATTTCAGTGACCCATTCATCATCTGTAGACATTTGGCTTGTTTTCACTTTCTGGCGATTACGAACATTCAAGTATAGATGTTTGTATGAGACTTTTTTTTCCCCTTCTCTTGAGTATATACCCAGGAGTGGAAACACTGGGTTACATGATAGCTCTTTATTTAACTGTTTCAGGAATTGCCAAACTATGTTCCATAGTAGCTCTACCGTTTTACATTCCCACCAGCAGTATATGAAGATTCCAGTTTCTCTGAATTCTCAACCCTTATTATGATGTCTTTTTTCTTATGGTCATCCTCGTGGGTATGGAGTGGTATCTTAACTGGTTTTTTTTTTTTTTAAATGACCGCATGATTTTTCATTGGATGGATATACCGTAATTTAAACAATGACTTACTGTGGGACAAAAAATTGTTTCCAATTACATTTTATAATCTTTATTGTTTATATCAGTAGGATTTTATTTTTTTAATGAGATTTTATTTTTTATTTCAATAGTTTTTGGGGAACATATGGTGTTTGATTGCATGGAAAAGTTCTGTAGTTGTGATTTCTGAGATTTTGGTGCACCTGTCACCTGAGCAGTGTATACTGTACCCAGTGTGTAGTCTTTTATCCACCCCTTTCCCCTAAGTCCCCAGAGTCCATTAAATCACTCTTACACCTTTGTGTCCTCATAGCTTAACTCCCACTTAACAAGTGAGAACATGAGATGTTTGGTTTTCCATTCCTGAGTTTACTTCACTTAGAATAATGGTCTCCAGCTCCATCCAAGTTGCTGCAAATGCCATTATTTCATTCCTTTTTATGGCTGAGTAGTATTCTATTATATATATTATATATATAAAACATATATATTATATGTATATATCTCTCTCACATTTTCTTTATCCACTTGATTGATGGGCCTTTAGGCTGGTTCCATATGTTTGCAGTTGTGAATTATGCTGCTGTGAACACGTGTGTGCAAGTGTCTTTTTCACAGAGTGACTTCTTTTCCTCTGGAGGATTCCCATATCAAATGGCAGCTCTACTTTCGATTCTTGAAGGAATCTCTACACTGTTTTGCAGAGTGATTGTACTAGTTTACATTCCCATGAGCAATGTGAAAGTGTTCCCTTTTCACCACATCCAAGCCAACATCTGTTATTTTTTGATTTTTAAATTGTGGCCATTCTTGCAGGAGTAAGGTGGTATCTCATTGTGGTTTTGATTTGCATTTCCCTGATACTTAGTGATATTTAGCGTTTTAAAAAATCTGACGTACTTTTTAATTTGTATTTCTCATGGCTAAGTTTCTCATGTGAAACTGAGTAGAAACGTCAGTGGCCGTACAGAACAGAGACACAAACATTACAGAATTAGTTGAGAAGTCATGAAATAAGTAAAAAACAACTACAGCTAGCAGCACCAGCAGCCAGCCCTGGCGAGGGCAGAGAATCTGATTTCCAGAGTTGCCACAAACATCAGAAGACATGCAAAGAAGCAAGAAAGTCTAATTCATACATGGTGGAAAAAGCAATCAGTAGAAGCAGAATATCAATAAAAAGAAATTATAAAGGGAAACCACGTAGAAATTCTACAGATGAAAAGTACAGCATCTGAAATGAAAATTCACTAGATAAGCTCACCAGCATATTTGAGCAGCAGAAGAAAGAATCAGCAAACCTGAAGATAGGTCCGTCAAGATGGTCTGGTATGGGGAATGAAGCAGAGAGAGAAGAAAAGTGAAGACAGGATAGGTGCTTTCTCCACTTCCCTTCAGCATCGTGCCGGAGGCTCTGCCTGGGACGTTTATGTAAGGAGAAGAAATAGAAGACATCCAGATTGGAAAGGAAGAAGAAAACTGTCTCTATTTGCAGAAGACATGATTTTATACATGAAAAAAATTGAAAGAATACAAATACAAATAATTTACAAAATTATTAGAGCTAATAAATAAGTTCAACAAAGTTGCAGGATACAAGATCATTATTTAAAAATTAGTTCTATTTCTATACGTTAGCAGTGAGCAATCCAATAACAGTTATTATCCCCAGAGATATTTTGTCTAATTTTCTCACTGGCATTTTACTTTGTTTCAGATGCTACAGAAACAAACCCAGTTTCCTTGACAGTTGCACTATTTTTATTATAAAACCTCACTAGACATTTCACATTTGGAAACTCTTAGTCATAAATTAACCATGGCTATGAAGTCTCTGTGATCTGTGGACAGTTTTTGTTTGCCTCTAATTCTTGTCTGGAAAGTCGGCATGCTTTAGGCTAGAGTCTCTATCTTCAGGAAAGGCCAGTCTCAGAATGAATATTAGCCAGAGATTTCCTGAGATACCTGGAACTGGTGAGTCTTTGATGAGTGGCTCCAGTGCACGCCGGGCCTGGTGGTGACCACTCTGCCTTTGCCCTCATTTCCTGCTTGCTCAGAGCTTCAAGGTGAGCAGGAGGGAGAACCCAGGGCCTTCACAGGCCTTTCTGAGCCTGTGCGCAAGATGCTCGGACATGGTCCCTTAGAATCTCAGTCCCCACGCACAGCTCATTTCTTAGCTTTTCTGTGTCAGCGTTTTGGCGAGTCTTTTGTTTGTCACTGCTGTCACCTCAGGCGTTTGTGAGGTCAAAGTGGTTGACAGACTCATCCCCCCACCAAGTTTTTGCCCTGGGAGAGGTTAGGGAAGGTCAAATCAAGACAGGACTTTCTTTCTTTTTTTTTTTTTTGAGATGGAGTTTTGCTCTTGTTGCCCAGGCTGGAGTGCAGTGGCACGATCTTGGCTCACTGCGACCTCTGCCTCCCGGCTTCAAGCGATTCTCCTGCCTCCGCCTCCCGAGTAGCTGGGATTACAGGCGTCTGCCACCACGCCCAGCTAATTTTTTGTATTTTTAGTAGGGATGAGGTTTCACCATGTTGGCCAGGCTGGTCTCAAACTCCTGACCTCAGGTGATCCACCCGCCTCGGCCTCCCAAAGTGCTGGGATTACAGGTGTGAGCCACCATGCCCGGCCTAAGACAGGACTTTCAATCGGGATCTTAAGGTAGTAAGTGACGCAGATGGGTCAACTAATAACTCTTCTTTGGGAATGATATTTTGAGAGATGCCAGCCCCATTCTGCTCCCTCTGCCCTGGGAATGTAGGCTGTGATTTTTCTTTTTTTTTTTTTTTTTGAGACAGAGTCTCGCTGTTGTCGCTGGAGTGCAATGGCGCGATCTCGGCTCACTGTAACCTCTGCCTCCCAGGTTCAAGTGATTCTCCTGCCTCAGCCTCCCTAGTGGCTGGGATTACAGCCGTGCACCACACGCCCAGCTAATTTTTGTATTTTTGGTAGAGACGGGGTTTTACCATGTTGGTCAGACCGGTCTCAAACTCCTGACCTCATGGTCCACCTGCCTCGGCCTCCCAAAGTGCTGGGATTACAGGCATGAGCCACTGTGCCCGGCCTAGACTGTGATTTTTCAAGGCTACCATGGAGTTGGGGTGTGGGGGCTGGGACCAGGGTGAGTTAAAATGCCCCCGGCACACTCTCCTTGAGAACCACCTGATTTTCTTGACCAAATATTACCGGATTGCTGTAAGCCTTTGATTAGTTTTCAGAGTTCAAAAAGCTGATTCTGACCATTTTAGTCACTCTTCTGTTGCTTTTATGGTGAAGTGAACTTCCACAGGCTCTTATTCTGACATTTTTTCCTGAGATCTTTTTTTTGTTTTATTTTGAGATGGAGTCTCGCTGTGTCGCCCAGGCTGGAGTGCAGTGGCGTGATCCCTGCTCACTGCAAGCTCCGCCGCCTCCCGGGTTCACGCCATTCTCCTGCCTCAACCTCCCTAGAAGCTGGGACTAGAGGCGCCCGCCACCACGCCCGGCTAATTTTTTTGTATTTTTAGTAGAGACGGGTTTCACCGTGTTCGCCAGGATGGTCTGGATCTCCTGACCTCGTGATCCGCCCGCCTTGGCCTCCCAAAGTGCTAGGATTACAGCCGTGAGCCCCCGTGCCCGGCCTTTACTGAGATCTTAATGGTGTTTTGGATGAGTAAAAATTTTTGATTTTGATGAAATCCAATTCATCAATTTTTTCTTTCGTGATAGTAGTTTTTCTTTTTTCTTTTTTTTTTTTTTTTGAGACAGTCTCTCTCTGTTGCCCAGGCTGAAGTGCAGTGACGTGATCTCGGCTCACTGCAACCTCCGTCTCCTGGGTTCAAGTGATTCTCCTGCCTCAGCCTCCTGAGTAGCTGGGATTACAGGCGCCTGCCACCATGCCTGGCTAATTTTTATATTTTCAGTAGAGACAGGGTTTCACCATGTTGGCCAGGCTGGTCTCGAACTTCTGACCTAAGGTGATCCACTAGCCTTGGCATCCCAGAGTCCTGGGATTACAGGCATGAGCCATCGTGCCCAGCCTAATTTCTGTGCTTTAAGAACTGTTCTGTTTCATGATTGCAAATTTATTTTATGTTTTCTTCCTGAACATTTGGGTGAATTCCCCTCTTGAGGTCCTCCCAGTATCCTGAGGTTCCTGACTTTTCTGGTAAGTGGCCTTACTGTCTGGAAGATGGGGGAGTTTTGTTGCTGTTGGCTGCATGTGCACAGCCATCCTTGACCCCTCAGAGCAGTTTGTCACGCTTTATTGAAAGAGCGTTGTTCTCAGATGACTCTCAGGTCAGGCATTGGTTGTATGATTTGTCCAATTCTATCACGTTAAGAAGGAGGAAAGGTTCTTATTGAACCTACTGCTATGAAAATTAAGGAGACTCAGAGTTTCTGAACTCTGGGATACCAGTGAAGGGCACAGATCATTTGAAAATATTTCATTTTTATCAAAGCTGAGTTCAACAAATTGTTGTAGGTTAGATAGCTTAAGAAGGAAGTGCAATCACTTCCCTTCATATCCAGAAAATAGAACATAAAACCAACATCCACAAATAACCTCAATAACACTTCCCTCTTCAGTTCATTTAGTTCTGTGTAATTAATTCTTATCCTCTTAGGTCTAGGGTTTATAACCTCACGTGAATTTGGAAATGTGGACTCACCCTCCTGGTGTGTTTGAAAGTGGTGTAAGTGTTGCTGTTGCCGCTGGAGCCTGTCCCCGTAGGTCTCAGTAGTGGAGATGTCGGCTGCAGTCCTTCTCCAGAGCCGCTGAGACCGCCCTTCTTGTTGAAGATGCAAGCTCTGGCCTATAAGTTTATCCTGAGCTTTCAGGCAGGTGTTTTCAGAGTCGAACAGAAAAGACTTGATGGCAACAGTTAATTTCTTACTGATAATTTTTAAACGTGAAATGCCTGATGAGGTTTTATATAATTTTCTAACCTGAAATGTCTGATGTGGTTGTAATAAGAATAATGCAGCTAATGAGGAAATTGGGTTGTTTCTGTGGCATCCAAAACAAAGATAAAAAGGCAATTAAAAAATTAGACAAAATATTACCAAGGATAATGAATAAGCCTGTTTCAAAGAAGTCAGTGAATGTTAACATCTGATTCATTGAAATGGGTGAACATAATTTTTATGAAGAAAACAGTCTTGAGATGTATAATGTTGAGACAAAATATTCCTGGAATATATCAAAGCATATCAGTGGAGAGATTGGGTAAATCTGAGATAGACTGAACCATTTTTAATTTCATAAAACCTCGTGAATACATCTGCTATACATGAATGCATAGCACTAGGCCACTTGAGAACCAGTGGCCTAGAAAGTGCTAGATTCAAGTTAAAGAGGTAATGTGGCTAATCATTTTAGGTCATTGAAATTGTGGCTATAACACTATGTTGTTACTGCCTGATACCAGGGAGAGCACTTGTAGGACTCAGATACAGAAAAACTTGACCAGACTCTTTCACAAGCATTTTCATGTGTGTTTCTCCTGACATTAAAACATATTATGGAATGCGAAGGCATTGACAGATATCCAGGAGTCTCCACTGAAGCGCACTGTTTCTGAAATACATCTTTTAATAACCTATTAGTGATTCACAGTTCACCTGGAGAAGGCTGGTGTCTCTTCTGATTTCACAGCTCTGGTCACACAGCTCACCAAGCAACCAGTTATTACTAGCGTAGGTTTTTTAAAGGAGATCTTGCCTATCTTTTGATAAATGTAATCCTAAGAATTTTGTATTGTTGACGATAATTTGAGTAGAATTTTGAAGAATGTCACTTTTCCAATATTTGCTGTTATTGTATAGACACATTACAGTTTAGTATGTTGACAGTGTCCAGTGACTTTGCTGAATTCTCGTGTATACAGACAGTATAGTTTTAGTGTTTTGACAGTGTCTGGTAACTTTGCTGAATTCACTCTTAGTGCAGTAAGTTTTCTTTTCTTTAAGATTCCTGAGACTTTTTTTGTGTAAAAATAGTGCTATTTGCAAGTAAAGACAGTTTTACTTCTTCCTTTTGAGCTTTTGTTTCTTTTTATCACATTATTACATTGGCGGGTACCTCCGGTACAATGTGAAATAGCAGTGGTGATAGCAGACAGCTTGTTCTTAGTTTTGATCTGGGGGAAAATGTTCAATATTTCACTCTTTTTTTTTCTCAGAGACGGAGTCTCATTCTTCACCCAGGCTGGAGTGCAGTGGCGGAATCTCGACTCACTGAAACCTCCACCTCCCAGGTTCCAGTGATTTTCCTGCCTCGGCCTCCCGAGTAGCTGGGATTACAGGCGTGTGCCACCATGCCCAGCTAATTTTTGTATTTTTAGTAGAGATGAGGTTTTGGCATGTTGGCCAGGCTGGTCTCAAACTCCCAACCTCAAGTGATCTGCTCGCCTTGGCCTCCCAAAGTGCTGAGATTACAGGTGTGAACCACCGCACCCAGACTCATCCTCAGACTTGTGTTTAATTTAAAAAATGTACAATGCAGACAGGATGGCTGATGATAGTCCTTTTTTCCTGCCTGATTTTGGTTTTCTGTGCCTTTTCTCTTCTCTCTTAATATCTTCAGATGTCTGCCAACTTTATTAGCCTTTTAAAGTAACTGATTTTTGACTTGGTTGATTTCTCACTATTGTATTTTTTTCCATCTGTTTTTAATCTTTATTTCCTGTCTGTGGGTTTATTTTACATGCTTACGAAACTTCCTGGGTGATTGCGTGGGATGGCCTGGACGGAAGGGACCAGGGCTTCAGGAGGAGGAGGATTCCCACCCCTTCTGTGGTGGGAATTCTTGAGGTCTGTCGGGCTGTACTTGGCTCCTACTTGGGCAGTCCTTCAACAAGCCTGAGGAATGTGGCTTACTGGTAACATAGAAAAGTGTGTTGCCAGAGTTTTTCTAGGACCAGTTTAGGGGATGGAGAGGATGGTAGATTGAGTACATATACCTACCTTTTTCTTTCTGAAACCTAATACTGCAGTGAAAAGAGTGGTGGTTCTTTTTTTTTTTTTTTTTTTTTTTAAGCAAAGGGTCATGTGAATAAGGAGAAAGTGAAGTCATAGCATTCCTATTTCAGAAGCTGGAATATGTATTGGAGAGTTGGTGACGGACTTAGCTGACTTGAGAAAACCGAATGCTAATTTGGGAGTGGGCAAGGCCAAGAGTTAGCTTGATCTGTGCAGCAGAGGTTTGACCAGGCTTGGGAGCTGTGATGGATTACTTCCCGAGTGGCCACACAAGGACGGAAGAGTATGTTGTGACCAGGCTTGGGAGCTGTGACAGGTTACCTCCAGAGCGGCCACACAAGGACGGAAGAGTGTGTTGTGACCAGGCTTGGGAGCTGTGACAGGTTACTTCCTGAGTGGCCACACAAGGACGGAAGAGTGTGTTGTGAGTCGGCTGCTCGGAGGCCCTGGTCCCTGCTCAGCCCAGCCCAGCCGGGGCAGGCATTAGGTGTGCTGAGCAGGCAGTAAAGCTGATGGTCGTGCACTTGGCGCTTTTCGGGATGGGGTGCCTTATGGACCACGGTAAGTGAACTCGGTGTGACCGCCGAGATGACCAGCTTTGTCCCCGCTAAGCATTGAGCCGGGGCTGGTGGAGCATTGTCCACTAAGCAAGAGAGTAGAAGAGCCTCCTGTGGGGCCACAGACTATCCAGAGGGGGGACAGAAAGGCACTGAAATTGCCACCTCACAACTCTCTCTTGCCGTGAAACTTAACAGGCGCCGTCACAATCTCATTCAGAGCCTCCTAGACATCTGAAGGAGTCTCTGGTGTAAAAGGTATAGACCAAGCAAACAGAAAAGCAGCATAGAGGAAATGGAAATTATGCAAAGATAAAAGTTCCAGGAAGAAACCTCTCATAAGCATGCTCAGTGAGATAAAAGTAGTTATTTTAACAAGAGAAGATAATGAAACAAGAAAAATGTTCTCTGGAAGAAGAACATTCAGTGAACAAGAAGAGTTCCGGGAAATTAAAACTGTGAACAGATATGGGGAAAAAAGAATCAGTGTAAGTGTTGGAAAAGTTAAGGAAATCCAGAAAGAAAAAAAAGATCAAACGAGAGAAATGGAATAGACTCCGAGGACTGGGTTCTGTGAACCATATTCAACAAGTCCAGCAAAGAAATGGCGGGGAGAACAGCATGATGAAACAATTCAAAAACACTTTCTTAGAGCCTAAGCATCTTCTAGACTGAAGGAGCCACCAGGTACCCAGTCCAGTGGACGAATGTCTGTGATCAAAGACCATTGCCATGGCATGTTGCTGTGACCCCAAATATTAGGGTAAAGACATGATCCTACACACTTTCAGAAGGATGAGAATAGGTTACATACAAAGCGGGAATCAGGATGGCTTTGTGCTTCTAAATGGCAGCATTGGAATTTAGCGTAGAGTAAAGCAGTGTGGTCTAGAGTTGCAGGAAAATAATTTTCAGCCTTTGATTCCATACCCAATGAAACTAACAGACACATGAGAGAGCAGACTAAAGGCCCAAAGGCAAAGTCTTTAAAAAAGTCGGTCTTCCTGGCCAGGCACGGTACTTCATACCTGTAATCCCAGCACTTTCAGAGGCTGAGGTGGGAGGATCACTTGAGCCTAGAAGTTGGAGACCATTGTGGGTAATGGTATAGGAGAGCAAGACTCCATCTCATCATCAACAACAACAACAGCAACAACAGCAACAGCTGGGTGTGCTGGCCTGCTTGTAGTCCTAGGTACTCCGGGTGCGGAGGGCTGAGGCAGGAGGATCGCATGAGTCCACAGGGTTGAGGCCACAGTGAGCTATGACCACACCACTGCACCCCGGCCTGGGTGGTAGAGTGAGATCCTGTCTTCAAAACAAGTTATCTCCCTCAAATCTCTTTCCAGGAAGCTTCTGGAGGGTGCATGGTACTAAGGAAGAGAGAGAGAGAGAGAGAGACTGATGACTGAGGAAGGGTTGGGACACAGGGAGCAGGGTATCCATCACTGGGGAGCAGCAGCTGGAGACAATGCCTGTGCCCGGGCAGACGGGGCTCAGTCCTCAGAGCAGGAAGTGGCACTGAGAGCCTCCCCAAAGACAAGATTGCCAGGCAGCCTGATGCCGGGTGCGCCCGCACATCTCCAGAGGAGATTTGAACAGTTTAAAGAGCCAGGGTGGAATGAGCGATAAACAGACAGCTAAGCAAGTGAAAAACCCTTTCTCCTATTAGCTTGAGGGGAAACCCAAAGTCGGAAGGAGGTGGAAGTCACCACACTTTCCCGTGTGGCCTCGGCGTGAGTGGCGCTGGTCCAGTTGTGTGCTCAGCCAGACGCGGGCAGCTGGAGCTGTGGTGGTGGTGGTGGTACCTGTGGGGCGGCAGAGGGCTGGTGGGAGCAAGGAGCCATGGCCTCCTCTTCCATCCCGGAAGTCACAGGTAATGCCCCGAACTGAAGAATTAGGAAAGTGGCAACGAAAGCCTGTCGTTTCAGGAAGGGAGGTCTGTTTCAACATAATTAACTCAAATAACTTAGAGTGCTTCTGAGGCTGGGAACTGGGCCAGGAGATGCAGAGTGGAGTTGGGGGCGGCTGCTTGCCATAACAAACCTTGTAGTTTGACTATGTACACTTTGTTTATGTAACTTGGAGAGGAATATGTATAAATGGGAGAAAAGGAGATTCGACTGGGAATGCCAGGGGCATGCTAGCAGGTGCTGGAGTCTCAGCCAGAGGGGTGTGTGCAGGGTGCCTGGTACCGTCTGGGGTCTTCTGTGCACACAGACCACGGTGTGCACGCTCCCAGGAGCCATCTGATGGAGCAGCCTCAAGCACCTCTGACTTCTGACTTCACCCTGGGAGCCCATGTGAGGCTCCAGCCTCGTCCTGGCAGCCAGCAGGGCTGAGATGGGATTGCGGCCAACCACGTGGGTTCTCAGCTGTTTAGGGCCTCGGTCCTCTGTCCCTTATTTCTGTTCCACGGACACCTGTGCGAGGGCTCATCAGGCACTGGAGCTGAGTCCTGCGCGTCCCCAGAGGTGGCACCATGAGGGCTACTGACAGCTTTGCTGGACGCTTCTGGGAAGTTGAGCCGGCCAAGGTTGGCAAGCGGCTGCGCCTGGGCTGCCCCGTCCTGGCGGTGGTACCCTCCTGTTTTCTGGGAAGCATACGGTGCTGGCAGTGTTTGTGCCTTTTCCCAGAGGAGCCCTTTGTCCTGAGGAGGCGTGGATGTACTCTGGAGACCCGGGACCTTTCGCACCAGCATGATGACTTCCTGCGGCTGGGCCCTGGGCTCTGCGGAGTTGAGGTCTGCACGGGCAAGAGTCAGGCGAGAGTTGGAGTCTGGGGTTCACGTGGGATTCTGCAGCTTCCCAGAGGTGCGATCTTGGGCCAGACACGTCCTGCCTGAGCCTCGTGTGCTTGTCTGTCAAATGGGAGCGGCCGTGGTGTCTCGCAGGGCTGTGAAGAATGAAGGCTGCGTGGTGAGGAATGATGACGGAGAACGCCCGCCGGGCCCTTTCCAGGTGCTGCTCCAAGCACTTCCTGGGCCTTCGCTCCAGCAGTCCTCCCTGCCACCCTTTGAGGTGGGGGCACTGTTGTCACACTCGTTTTATGAGTGAGGAAGCGCGGGCAAAAGAGGTTAGCAGCTGTCCAGAGGACTTAAGCTGGTGAGCGGCCGGATCTGAACCCTCACATCTCAGTGTTGCATTGCTGTGTGCTCTTCCCGTCAGACTCAGGCCTCGTGGTGATGAACTTGTGTGTCCGTCCTGGGGCTCTCCAGATGCGGCTGATTTCTGGCATCTCTTACGGGTCTGGTATTGGGCTGTGTGGTCTCGTGGCCCCTTTGGCAGCTTGCGTGGTGCTCTCTTACTGGGCACGGTGAGGCCTCAGGAACGTAGCATCTCCACCCTCCGGCTGCTGGGCTTCTCTGCTGTCCTTTGCACGACGGAGGTGGCCCATGCGTGGCCTTCTGTAAACTGCCAGGCACTGTCGGGGGTAAAGTTGAGGAATCTTTCTGGGGCGCATGCGCCTGTGTGTGCGCGCTTTGGCTCCAGCACCACAGTGCCGACAGTCCTGTGAGCCTGCTGGGTCAGAGTCTGGGTGGAGGCCTGCTGCCTCCTTTGGCTGTGTGGGCTCAGGCAGGTTGTGGAACTGCACCCACGTTTTTATCTTTAAATTGAGGAGAATGAGAGTGCCCTTCCCTCTGCTGGCACGATACGCAGGAAACGTTGCTTCTCTTCCGCAGATTATTAGGATTCTCCGAAAGTTCTCCGCAGTTCTATTTTCTACCCCATTCATTAATGGCAGCCACCAGTGGTGTAGCAGCAGGGAAAATTGGGCCCTTTTGAAGCACTATTAAATTCTGCCTGTCTTGCTAAATCATCTATGTTCCAACTGTGATCTTTGAATTGTTGAAGGTGGGAAATTGTTCTGCGTTCGATCACCTGTTACCGCGAGCCCCACCTGTGTTTCACCAGCCACAGGGAGCTTGGGGCTCCTCCGGTTCTCATCCTTGGGAGAGGCAGGCCTGTCCACTCAGCGCCCACGGCAGGCACCTGGTTCTCATCTCTGACACCCCATCTTTCTCTTCTCAGCCTGTGTTGCCTTTCCCATGATTTCCTCTCCTTGCTTTCCTGGGATCCTGCTAGTTCCAGCCCATCCCCACTGCCGCCACGCCACTTAGAAATGCTTTCTCGTGCAGCGGCCGCCTTACTGTCCCTGGCTTCACTTCTGCGTCTTGCAACTATTCTTCACTCCGGCACTTGGAGGGATCTGTCTGAGATGAAGCAGTGATCACGAGACCCTGCTCAAAGCTGTTCGCCTGTCCCTGCTGATGTCACGATGAAGTCCTCGTGTCTCGATGTGGCTGACCAGAGGCCTCCTGCCATTGCCTGGCTCTCCAGCTTCTCTGTCATCCCCGCCTCAACCTCTGCGCCAACCGCACCAAACATGAGTTCTGTGCTTTCCCCCACTCCCTCGGCCCTCCCACATGCCCTTCCCTTTCCGTGTTATGGCCCACTCCAACCCTGAACACTTAGTGGCTTTGAACAGTGCTTGGTAATTTTTCAGGATTCTGCAGGTTGCCTGGGGCCAACCTGGTGGTAGTTGGGGATGGGACATCGGGATGGCTTTGTGTGCATGTGTGCTGCCTTGTCAGTGGCCGAGAGGCAGGGCTGCCTTCTTTCCTCAGGGGCTCTCTTTGGCTAGGGCAGACGAGCTGCTTCATGTGGTGGCCAGAGCCCGTGGGGACAAGCCCTGGCATGCAGGTGCCCTAAGCCTGTTGGTCGTGGCTGCAGTAGCTGTGGTCGGAGCCTGGCCTGGGTCTTTGTGGAAGGGGCCACCTGAGGGCGTGAGTCCTGGAGGCGCGGCCCCTTTATGTGCATTCACCATTTAGGGTTTATCCGCGACCCTCCACCCAGACTGTGGTCCAGCCCCTGCTCCGAGTGCCCGCGACCCTCCACCCAGACTGTGGTCCAGCCCCTGCTCCAAGTGCCCCCGGTGGGCCTTTGTGCTCTCAGTCCTGGCGCCTTGACCTACTGCTTGTTCCGCTCTCCTTAAACTCTCCTGACGTGTTAATTGTACACAGCGCCGAGCCTGGCACCTGCAGTGTAGACACGCCCGCCACTGCTCAGTGCAAGAGGGCACCTTTGCTAATGTGCACAGCTCTGTAAGCCTTTTTTCCTTCACCTTATTGGATTGGAGCAGAGATTTTTTTTTTTCCAGGTAAAGAACAATTTCTGTTCCTAAATGCTTTTTTTCCTTGGCATGAGGAAGTTGAGCAACGTGACTATAGAACTTTTTTTCTTAATTTTACTGCACAAGTCATGTTCTTTACAAAGTGGAGAGATACAGATACATAAAAAGGAGACTGCCAATCCCCTGTAATCCCACCAGTCGCATCCCTACCTGCTCTTAGGAGATTCCTTTTTACCTTTGTAGCTCTTCATTGTCTACATACAGACTTTAAAAGGTGCAGTCCTGCAGGCGAATGTGTAGCCACCTGAGTTTGCATCATAGGTCACAAATGTCCTTTCTGCCACACAGGAGGCCATCCCACACATGTCCTACCATGGATTGTTTGCCTCCTATGATATGCTTCCGGTTCTTCCTGTTATGAACAGCGCCAGAACAAGCACCGGGTACATGTTGCATTTTAAAACGCATTTTAAAACACATTTTAAAACACATTTAATAACTCATCCTTCAGCTGGGGGAAAGCCCATGTAAGAACCCACCAGCGAGTCCGAGCGCGTGTTCCTCCCGCTTCAGACACAATCCCTGGCTCCTTACACACTCGGAATAAAACCTGAGTCCTTCTGGTGGCCTCTGGGCCCCACGCCCCGTGTGTCTGCCCCCTACTCTGGGCTTGCAGTCTTCCTCCACCTTCCCAGAGCTCCTTGGTGTTCCGGCCTCAGGACCTTGCCCTCGCGGCGCCCTCCACCCAGGAGTCTTGTCCTGTACCTTCTCGCGGCTGGTTCCCTGACACCAGCCACATCATTGGAAGGAAGAGATTCTCAGGTGATTTTTGTTTGCTGAAGGAGAATCACAGATCAGGATGAGGTCTCCTGGTCCCTTCCTCCCTTTTAAGGACAGATAACCGAAGTTCAGGAAAGCCCAGGCCACACAGCAGGCCAGGGACCAACTGGGGCCACAGCCCAGGCCACACAGCAGGCTGGGGACCAGCTGGGGCTATAGCCCAGGTCTGCAGTTGCGTGGCTGTTGCCTTTCTAGGGTTCTGAGGCCTTTTCTCTCCCTTTATTGCTCAGCAAGTTCAAAGAACATCTCGCTAACGATGCACCTTTTTCTGAGTTTCTGTTCGTTAAAGGCCTTTGTTCCCACATTGCCTTTGTTTGTTTCTCTAGGAGCCAGATTTACTTGATTTTCAATTCACTGTTTTTTTTTCTTTTTTTAGATAGTCTCGCTCTGTCACCCAGGCTGGAGTGCAGTGGCACGATCTCGGCTCACTGCAACCTCTGCCTCTGGGGTTCAAGCGATTCTCCTGCCTCAGCCTCCCGTGTAGCTGGGACTACAGGCACTCACCACCATGCCCAACTAATTTTTGTATTTTTAGTAGAGACAGGGTTTTGCCATGTTGGCCAGGCTGTTCTTGAACTCCTGACCTCAAGCGATCCACCCGCCTCGGCCTCCCAGAGTACTGGGATTACAGGTGTGAAAGCCACCATGCCTGGCCAATTTACTGTTCTTTACTCTGCAGTCTGCTGCCTCTTTGCCAAAATAAATCTTTGTAGGTAAGATAGGTGCAGTGGGGAGTGTGAAATTTATTACAGAATGATTATTTAACTACTTAAATTTTTTTTTTATTTTAAGAGGTGGAGTCTTGCTATGTTGTCCTGGCTGGTCTCAAACTCCTGGGCTTACATGATCCTCCTGCCTTGGCCTCCCAAAGTGCTGGGATTACAGGCATGCACCATCATGTCTGGCCTAAAATATTGTATTTTTTTTTTTTTTTTTTTTAGTTTTTTTAAGAGATGAGGTTGCCCAGGTTGGAGTGTGATCATAGCTCACTGCTGCCTCAAATTCCCAGGCTCAAGTGATCCTCCCACCTCAGCCTCCTGAGTAGCTGGTTTACAGATGCCCACCACCACACAAGGTTAATTTTAATTATTATTATTATTTTTGAGATGGAATTTCGCTCTGTTGCCCAGGCTGGAGTGCAGTGGTGCGATCTCGGCTCACTGCAACCTCCGCCTCCCAGATTCATGCCATTCTCCTGACTCAGCCTCCCAAGTAGCTGGGACTACAGGCACCCGCCACCGTGCCCAGCTAATTTTTTTTGTATTTTTAGTAGAGACTGGGTTTCACCGTGTTAGCCAGGATGGTCTCGATCTCCTGACCTCGTGATCCGACCACCTCGGCCTCCCAAAGTGCTGGGATTACAGGCGTGAGCCACTGTGCCCAACCTGCTAATTTTAATTCTTAAACATTAAAAGTCATGACTAAATGTAGAACAGTCAGGAATGACACCTGTTATCTCTGAAGTCACAGTCCCTTGGTTTTCCTTGACCTTGACCTGCTTGCTACTGCGCCCACTTGCAGCAGCACATCCGTTGCCCAGTGAAGCGTGCTGCCCTAGCCTTACTGTTTCACCGGCCCTCTCCCATCCGCGGATGCCACTGTCCACAGTCTACAGTGGGGTCGCTTTTGGGTTCTGAGCTCACCTGGGGCCTTCCTGGGTTCCAGCCCCGTGGAGCTACGGGAGCGTCTTTGTAAAAGGGGGTTCCATCAGTTCCGCTGATTCCAGTGATTCCAGTTCAGTCTCCAGCAGCCCGTGGCCATTCCTGGAAGAGTGCTTTGTGAACGGAGTGCGCTGTCCAGGTGCGCAGTGGTGGTTCTCAGGCCCTTCCCTGGGCCTCTTCTGTTGGAGGCCCTTGTCACTGGGGTCACCTGGCATGATGATGGAGGCCCTGCAGCTCCCTGCCAGGTGTGGTTCCGCCCGGGTCATTCTCCTGGCCCAGCTGCTGTGCCTTGTGTGGATGGTGGACACGTGCTGTCACAGACTCAGCCGGCCGGGCCGCGCCTCCCGGAAGCAGGCCTGCTTGTGTGTGGTTGCATCCCAAGCTCTCCGCTCACTGCCCCTGTTCTGAGCTTTTTGCCGAAGTTGTGTTGGGGGCCATTATCTAGCTTTCTTTTTGAATGTTTGAAGCATTCAAAAGATCAGCTTTTCCAAAGAGTGAGGAAACAGGGAGAGAAAATTATGGCATTTGTTTGAAAGGTTCTGAGGGCTTTTTTTAGCTTGAACAGTTCAAACAGCGCCTCTTGTTAATCAGGAATATTCTAGCATCCCTGGGGTGGTCACACTGGCTTAATTGGAACCCAGGCTGCTTTGAAGTCCTTTTAATCCTTCCTGAGCTGGGAGAAAGAATGTGAAGGCAGCAACTGTAAAGTTGAAGTTTCCTCATTTTATTTACATGTGTCTGTGGAGCCTTGTAACTCATTTCCCTGCAGCAGATGAGCCAAGTTGCTGACTTGTGGGCAGCTGAGAGAGAGCTGGACTCCCATTAGCTTGGAGGCGGGAGGTCAGTTCCTGGCAAAAGAGCCGTGAAACGTGGCCTGGTTCCAGGGCTGTAGCAGGATCCCCTCCTGGGAGGCGAGGTCTGGATGGACCATGTCACGGTCGTGGTGGTGTGGACTTGGCTGCTGGTGGCCTGTTCTTGTGGGAAGTTTGCATGTGGGAGAACGCGTGGTTTTACTGAATCATTTAATGAGTGACCCTGGTAGTTCATCAGTATGGACCCCAGGACTTACTTCCTCTTCCGCAGAGCGTGTGGACCCACAGTTACCACACTGGAGTTCCGGGCACAGGCGCACCCTGGGGGCTGGTCATGCCCCGTACACAGACCCGCCTTTGTCAGTGGGGCTGTGGCAGCATGGGGTGGCCACCCAGCCGTGGCAAGCTGCGAGCCACGTGTTGCTCTGGGCCCCCCCGGTCCTCAGGGGCACTCTGTCTCACCCTGAGCCTCCAGCCACCTTGCCCATCAGTCTGTCCCTGCACCTCTGGTAGGTGGTAGGATGGGGAGTCTGCCACCTACCAAAGCACCCATTTTTCCCACCCCTTCCGTTCTGTTGAGCTGAGACACGTGTTTTGGTCGTTTCGTGCTGTGGACACCTCCTTGGTTTACAGTGAAACGCGGCGCAGAGTCCCCTCTCCCCTGGACCACGTTTCCCCATGGCTCCCTGCTGTGCATGGCTGCTTCCTCCCGCTCTGCAGAGGGTGGTCCCGGTGGCTGGAGCGCAGCAGGCAGCAGCATCCTCCCGTGGGTAGTTTGCGTCCCAGAGTGTGACTGTGGGTTCGTGCTGATGGCTCAGGCGTCCCCTGAGCCTGGACACTGAAGTGTGCAGATTGAGGTGTGTTGCTGGACGAGTTGTGACAAGTGGAACACACGCGTTTGTTCAGATAACACACTTTTATCATTCCAGAGTTCCCTGGGTTCCCCCAGTCCAGCCCTTCATCCCCTGGCAGCTATAGCTTAGCCTTGCTTGTTATAGAACTTCCTATAAATTCTTCCCTTGCTATTTTTTTTTTTTTTTTTGAGGTGGAGTCTCGCTTTGTCACCCAGGCTGGAGTGCAATGATGTGATGATCTCGGCTTACTGCAACCTCTGCCTCCCAGGTTCAAGCGATTCTCCTGCCTCAGCCTCCTGAATAGCTGGGATTATAGGCATGAGCCACTGCGCCCAGCCATATTTGTATCGCCCACTTCTTATTTCGTTGAATCTGTGCTCAGATGTCACCGTTCCCAAGCGCCCTTTCCTGGCCCTCCCAGGTGACCGTACCCCCTTCCCTCAGCCTCAGGCTTTCCACTCTCCTCTGGATCTGGTCACTGGATCACGCCACTGTCACCTCCTCTGGGCCTCGGGGATGTCACCTGCCCACTCTTGTCATCATAGCTGGCCACCTCAGCGAGCCACTCAGCTCTGGCCGCAAAGGACTCCTCCTGTTTGTCCGTGCAGTGTCCTTGCTGGGCACACAGGAAATGCTCAGTTAGGTTTGTTCGCTGGATGCAGATTCTGCAGGCGTCTTCATAGGTTGTGCTGACGGATCAGGTGCACGCTTCCACCATATGTTTCTACAATTGATTTTTTTGGTGCAACTGTCAAAACATTTATTTTTCCTATACCACCCCCCTCCCCCCTCATTTTTTCTGCTTCTCAGTGTGGCTCTGTCACTTAACACATTTGGTGTCTCCGTTCGATGTGATCTAAAAACTGATAGGCATGCCGTCTGCCCCTGCTCGGGTGATGGGCGTGGGCACCAGGAACCGTCACAGGTGTCCGGGGTTTCCAACTGATTGCTGGGTGCCCTCAGTGCAGAGTCCCTGCAGGAGGGTCGTGTCGAATTGCCCATTTCATAGACCAGAAAACAGTCTCACCTGGGCCCTTCACCTGGCTGCCTCCAGAGTGCGGGCTTTCTGCTGTGCCTGACTGTTCTCTTGCCTCTCCCATTCCTTTGCATCAGTCGGCACTCTTTGGAACAGTGCCTGAGGATGTTAGAATCAACTTACGTCTCCTCTGGAATGAGGCCAGTGGATAGAGAAGTGTTTATTTCTAATCATATAGTCTCTGTTTATACAGCAGTTTGTTGTACAAGTAACCTATTGAGAAGAGGACGTAGGCATTTGCACACATCCGGTTCTCAGTGAGTCCATGCTGGAACGGAGACTGTAACTGTTCCCATTTTCCTGAGGAGGGGTTGAGGTTTGGAGAAGTTGACTGGTTGGTCAGGGTCACAGATTTGCAATGAATGGACTTAGAGTTGAGTGCTTGACTGAGACTTCAGACCTAAGGTGTTCACTCTGCTACCTCTTTGTGCTTCGGATGGTTTGCAGAACCTGCTTTTTGAAAACAAGACTATTTATGTGCACGTTTCTGTTCCCAGTAGTTCTTGGCATGGATGAGGGTGATGCTTTGTGTCAGATTTCGCATGGTGAGGAGGGGGTAACTCTGAGAGGAGCCAGGCCCAGGCTGCCTCCAGGGCGACCAGTGCTCCCCAGGCTTGCCCAGAAGAGTGCTGATTCCTGCTGCACAGCAGCTCTCATGACCAGCATGCTCTTCTCCATTTGTTTTTAAAGTTTAAAATGCGTTATACATAGAAGAGTGTGCTTCTGTGGCTCACGCCTGTAACCTTAGCACTTTGGGAGGCCAAGTCGGGCGAATCACGAGGTCGGGAGTTCGAGACCAGCCTGGCCAACATGGTGAAACCCTGCCTCTACTAAAGATACAAAAAATTAGCCAGGCGTGGTGGCGTGTGCCTGTAATCCCATCTACTCAGGAGGCTGAGGCAGGAGAATTGCTTGAACCCAGCGGGTGGAGGTTGCAGTGAGCTGAGATCATGCCACTGCACTCTAGCCTGGGCAAAGGAGTGAGACTCCGTCTCATAAAACAAAAACAAAAACAAAAAACAAGGAATGCGTACTGTCGTCTGTGTGCCCATTCTCAAGAAAAAGGAAAGTTTCTTTGAAAACGTGGGGACCTTCCCAGTTCCCACACCCCCAGAGCAAGCCCCTGGGTTCTGTGATCACTCCCGAGTTTTGTAAACACTGCGGGCGCTCACTCAGTCCTGCTCCCTGGAGGCCTTGGCCGCCCGTCCTTAATGTGCCGGTCTGTGCCTGTTGCATGTCATCGTAATTACATAATTTAATTAAATATGGAAGCTGATGAAAAATAATTATGTGTAGAGCAATGTTCCTGTGAAGACAAAGCTGAATGCTTTGCAAAGTCCCGAAGCAAAATTGCTGAAAGATTGCCATTGAATAAAGCAAATCGTGAAAGATGACGAGGAACAGTTGTAAGGTCTAGGAAGATTACAGGGATCCAGTTTAGAGGAACAACTAACAATCAGGAGCTGACACTCAGCAGCTCACAAACACGACTGTCATGTGTCGTGGACGTGGTTCATGCAAAAAAAAAAAAAAAAAAAAAAAAAGATGAAACTCCAAATAATGGATTCATGTTTGAAGAAAAAGTTTGCAGCTTGGAAAATAATTGTGTGTTTTTATGTTTTAAGTTGAAATGTTTGAGATAGACGCATCATTTGATTCCTCACTGAGCCACCTTCTGGGATCCATTACCGTCTTGATTCTGGATAGGAAACTTTGCACTGATAGATTGCTGCCCCGTTTATAATGCAAATTATTTGCATTGTTATGCATAGCTGAGCGTCACTTAGGAATGATAGAATTGTTTTGTTACAAATGGTTATAATTAGATTTCTCTGCATTAATTTGTTGTGGGAATTATTTTTCTTTTTATAAAATTTTTATGTAGTACCTGATTCTGCAACGTAAGGTTGCAATACTAGGCTTTGAAAATTAAGTGTTGAGGCCGGGCGCGGTGGCTCAAGCCTGTAATCCCAGCACTTTGGGAGGCCGAGACGGGCGGATCACGAGGTCAGGAGATGGAGACCATCCTGGCTAACACGGTGAAACCCCGTCTCTACTAAAAAATACAAAAAACTAGCCAGGCGAGGTGGCGGGCGCCTGTAGTCCCAGCTACCGGGGAGGCTGAGGCAGGAGAATGGCGTAAACCCCGGGAGGCGGAGCTTGCAGTGAGCTGAGATCTGGCCACTGCACTCCAGCCTGGACGACAGAACCAGACTCCGTCTCAAAAAAAAAAAAAAAAAAAAAAAAAGAAAATTACGTGTTGAACAGCTATTATATTTTCTTGGTACAAAATATTGAAAACATTCAAAAAGTATCCAGTGGCTAGCTCACATGGTAGTGGGTACCTGTAATCCCAGCTACTCTGGAGGCTGAGGCAGGAGAAGTGCTCGAACCTGGGGGGTGGAGATTACAGTGAGCTGAGGTCATGTCACTGCACTCCAGCCTGGGTGACACAGCGAGCCTCTATCTCAAAAAAAAAAAAAAAAAAAAAAAAAGGTATTCAGTGGCAAGCCTCTGCCATGTTCTTGTTCTTCTCCAGCAGAAGGCCATTGTTATTTTCTTGTTTATCTTTTATATGTATGTAGTTTTTTGAGACAGGGTATCATTCCGTCACCCAGGCTAGAGTGCAGTGCGCGATTATAGCTCACTGTAGCCTCTGCCTCCCAGGCTCAAGTGATCCTCCTGCCTCAGCCTCCTTAGTAGCTGGGACTATAGCACACCCCACCACGCCTGGATAATTTTTGTATTTTTTTTCCAGAGACGGGGTTTTACCATGTTGCCCAGGCTGGTCTCAAATTCCTGGGCTCAAGCAATCCACCCGCCTTTGCGTCCCAAAGTGCTGAGATTCCAGGCGTGAGCCACAGCAGCCGGCCAGACTTCTTTTGTGCAAAAATGAATTAACGCAGCCATGCAGGTTTTGACTTTTCTGCACATGGTGGCATAGCATACTTATAATACGCTTCTTGTATCTCTCTTCGGCAGTGCCTTTTTGGTGATCTTTTATGTTAATATAGGAAACGATGTGTTTTTTCCCTCTTACACAGGTTCCATTGTATGGATAGACTGTAACATTTAACCTGTTATACCGAACTTTTAATCCAGTGGTCTGAGTTCAGTAGAATGACTTGCGTAGCATTTAGTTGGATGGTTACTGTTCTGGAATGATATTATTTTTTTTTGTTCTTTCTCCTAATATTTATTGAAAACATATTATTGGGCCAGTGGAAAAAACAGAACAAAATAGAAAACAGTCGTGTGCCTTTCTGGAGCCTGCATTCCGGTGGAGGGGAAAAGACACTAGAGAAGCTGGTAGAAAGATGCAGGATCTCAGCTGGTGGTGGTCTGTGGAGGAGGAGAGCACCAGGAGGAGCGGCTGGGAGCCAGGGCTCAGGTGACATTCCAGTGAAGACTCAAACAAATGAAAATGGGGCAGGCCACGTGGGCATCTAGGAGTGCGGTGTTCTTGAAGAGGGCTGTGCAGAGGCCCTGAGGTGGGATTGTGGCTCCCGTCGTGGGAGGTTTTGAGGCAGTGATGTGGAGAAACAGATGCCTCCTGCACCCCTGTCCTGCCCAGGCAGTGTGTGGGACCCACGTGCCCGTAGGAAGGTGGTTGCTGTCTGTGGGGGGGCATCACAGTGTGATGAGGGTTTGCTGCTGCGTGGGCCTTTGGGCTTTCGGATGGGGCTGGAGAGAAGTGGTGGAGCAGCCAGGCCTGAGACCACACCATTCCTGGGTCCCTTTCCGTGGGGTAAGAGTGACCTTCCTTCTGCTTGGAAGAGTGTGAGTGGCATCGTCTGCCATGTGGCCAAAGTGTCATGGAGCGGCCCAGTCTCTTGGTGAGAGGGACTGGTGCCCTGTGTGAGTCCTCTGACCTGGGCTTACTCTGGTCTTGGGACCAGAGAGCCTGAGCTCCAGCTCAGTGGCCTCAGGCTGGGTGCAGTAGGTACAGCCTCAGGCAGGTGGCTCCTGCAGAACCTGACTCAGGGCCAGGTGCGACACAGCATGGCATTAGTCCCCTGTCTTTAGGAAAACACCAGCTGCTCCTCCCGTGTTCTGGGGACATGCATCCCTCCCAACCTGGCGGCCCCACCTTTCCACACAATTACGTTGCGTCAGCCAGAAAAATCTGGCTGACATGACGCCCTCTTGCCCTTGTGACTTTGCAGTTGTGAATGCCGATTGTCCTTTGGTTTGTAGCACTGAGATTTTGCTGTCTAATGTATTTTATTCCTATTTTTGCATTCTATTCGCAAAATAAGCCCTGTAGAGAGAGCCTGTGTCGCTTGGGTTGTGTTCCCCGCCTGCCACAGGGCTCTGGCTGGAGCCCCAGCCTCAGCAGTTTTGGACTGTGCTCCCAGGCCCTGTGGATTTCTATTCTTTGGAAGCTTGAGGTGTCTTGTTTGTTAATTAGTTTGATGGCTGTTGCCGTTTCATTCATTTTCCACCTCGGAGTCCTCTGGATCTCCAGTTTTTCAGACTCAGTGAAACTGGCACTATCTGCCGTTAGCCCCAAAATAGCTGTGGCTTGGGCTGGAGCTGCTCTCGCCTCGGAAAGAAAGCAGTGGGCCGGACTCCCCACAGCCCTCTGCCGCTCTGCGTGCAGCTGAGCTTGAGTCAAAATTCAGCTGCAGAAAAAAAAAAGACTTTCTTCCCCTTGAAAACCCACCAGTTAGAATTAAAAAGGCTTCGCAGCTGAAGCTCGCGTTTGCAGCAGCAGATGTCACAGGTTCCACTGCAGTTGGAGCTGTCACTGCCCTGTCATCGCCGAGCTGAGGCTCCTGAGGCCTCTGAATGCCTTCCACTTTGTAGTCGGCGAAGCGCGGGTTTCAGAACGGACTGTCGGGAGTTGTTCTTAGGCCATAATGATACTTGGCACGGCTCCTCCTGGTTACGAGCACTTAGCTAATCCCCAGAGCACCCTCGGTAAACATCTCTGAGTAGCTTTAACCACACACAGGTCAGGAGGCTTCTGGAAAATAAACACTCTTCCTGCCAGTTGGAGGTGTTGGGGCTCTGGTCTTGGATTTGATATGTGGCGAAGGCTGCAATTGTTTACTAAGCCTTCATGATTCAACAGCTCTTCAAGAACTTTCCCCTGTTCTTGTAGGAGCTCATGACAGGCAGTGGTGGTGGAGCTCCGGCCCTCTCTTCCCACAGGCGCGAGCCCTGTTCCTGAGTCCCAGGGCTTCTCGAGAGGTGTCTGCCCTCCTCTTCCAGACGCCCTCTGCCCTGTGTCCCGGGGCCCTGGGCCTGTGCTGTGCTGTGCTGAGGAGAGACTGCAGGGGACCGGCTCCCCACTTCTCCCAGATGGGCAGCGCCTTCCGTGTCGGGAGCTTGCTGTGCTGCTTTTCGCTTCTCCGTCTCTCTTAGTTTTTGCGGGTTCTTACGCATGTGAGGCGTGGACTCACACGGTGGGGAACTCAAATCGTAACATGAAGGGGAAGAGCCCTCTAAGTGCTGTGATTTGTTCTGTCATCGCCCCTTCCTGATCACGGTGACCTGCACTCCGGGAGCGACCACGGTGACCTGCACTCCCAGAGCGGCCACAGTGACCTGCACTCCCGGAGTGGTGAGTGGAGCAGGCCTGCCCACAGCCGTGTTCCCATTGCCTTGTTATTACTGACTTCTATTTTTAAAATTTTGTATTACTTAGTACTGTTTGGAAGATGTTCCAGTATATATCAAATTATCAAAAGTCCATAGCCTTGTCTTACACAGTAGCCAAAGCCACTTAGGCAGTTTCAGGTGTTTGAGTTTCCAGAATTCTTGTGATGACATTTGTAGGATTCTTCTTTTAGACTTGGACCAAATTCTGTAACCCAATATTTGTCCTTCAGATTGACAGAGAGCAGCAGGCAGTGTTTTCTCCGTCACGGGTGTGGTGGGTGGCATCCTGGTGGCATAAAGAATTGCCTTTGGTAACTTGCCCGGAAGGCTGTAGGGTTATTTTCCACTTAGATTTTCCCCGATTTCATTTCTTTTCTTTTCTTGTCTTGTCTTGTCTTGTCTTGTCTTTTCTTTTTTCTTTTTTGAGATGGAGTCTTGCTCTTGTCACGCAGGCCAGAGTGCAATAGCGTGCTCTCAGCTCACTGCAACCTCCGCCTCCTGGGTTCAAGCAATTCTCCTGCCTCAGCCTCCGGAGTAGGTGGGATTACAGGAACCTGCCGCCACACCCGGCTAATTTTATGTGTTTTTAGTAGAGACAGGATTTCACCATGTTGGCCAGGCTGGTCTCGAACTCCTGACCTCAGGTGAACTGCCTGGCACAGCCTCCCAAAGTGCTGGCATTATAGGCGTGAACTGCCGCGCCCGGCCTCCGCTCTCTATGCAGGTGGTCGGTAGTTCCAGAAGTAGTTGTGTGTAAGAATCACCAGGGAACTTGTGTGCAGCCCCAGAGCCCCGCTTTCAGGGGTCTTGATTCAGTGGGGTGGGATGGGGTGGGGCGGGGTGGGGCAGGCTGGAGTTGCCGCAGATGACTCTCGTGCAGGTGGTCCATGCCGTTAGGCCGACCTCATGACGCCACACACTGTGAAACCATGCGTCCATGGCCCTTGCAACACACGCCGTGAAACCATGCACCCACTCCCCTCACCACACACACACACACACACTCGCCGTGAAACCATGTGCCCACTCCCCTCACCACACACACACACACGCACACCGTGAAACCATGTGTCCACTCCCCTTACCCCACACACACACACGCAAGCCGTGAAACCATGTACCCACTCCCCTCACCACACACACACACACACACACACGCAATGAAACCATGCGCCCACTCCCCTCACCACACACACACACGCAGTGAAACCATGTGCCCACTCCCCTCACCACACACGCCGTGAAACC